>NC_069499.1:517643260-517943260 GCF_027579735.1 Bombina bombina | reverse complement strand
AGAAGCCTCGGCCCAAATAAGGTCAGTGTATGGGTGGAGGAAGAGAGGAGAAGGGCGCATCTAATCTAATCTCCCATCAAAGAGGGTGAGCCGTCCCAATTAATTTAATGACCACGAGGTTAGCCGCAGGGCCTTCTTGCAGTCAGTGATCGGTGGCGTCTAAAAGGCGCGAAACCACGCCATTTTGAGTCTGGGTATTAACAATGTGACGGCTGTAATACACCTTACACTCTAGAAATCAGGAGCAGTCTTACTAACTTAATTTCACCAAACGCCCAAAAAGAGGGCTCTTGACAGAGGGCTCCTAACGGAACAGCAAGGGGCTATTAAATAACAGCAGAACAAAAAGAAACAGTGTTAATACAGAGGCAAGCAAATAAAACCCAGGCTGAATACACAGGAATGTTAAAGTTCAATTAACACAACATATTGGGTGACTCTGTTTCATATCTAGCCCTGTACAATATCTTTATATCCTGAAACAAATCTAATACAACTACTGATCTGCCCTTCCCCACTAACTAGAACTTCTGTGAGTTCTGCAACTCTGCTCTTCAACAAAGAACTCAGTTTCTATAACTAAGCGATGTAACACTTTCTGCATCCTAAGTTCCTAATATCTGTACCTGCAACACATACTCATGCATATGAACTGGGGACTCTAGATACCACTGTCACAAAACTAGAATATACTGGCTGCTGCGTCAGCCTTATTGTCCTCAGGCTCATATCCTGAGGTGGAGTGTAATTTAATATCCTGTTTTAACCTTGCAATTTTTACCCCTCAGGGTTCCAGAGTCTCATTTAGCTATATGTACATTGCTTACCTTATATTGTGGTTTTAGTATATTCACAAATAATCGCCTTTTTTTTGTTTAACTGCTACTGGATCCTCTCCATCACTTTCCCGCCAGACCAGTGCTGGCGGGTCATATCCCCTTTCCCTTTTCCAATATAGTCAAATAGTGACAACACCCCAGGAGAGGACCACATTAGGTTTTTAATACTGAGAGTAGCTTAGCTCTCTATTGGATTGGTATTTACCGTTTATCTTATACCTGACTGAGTATTCTTTTATTGTAAACTGTAATAGCTACAGGTTTTATTACACTATTTTTCTTGCAGATCCTTATTCTCCCACCTATACTTTCACATTGTAAAGATGTGCTAGAGCATTAAGTAGAGGGTGGCCCGGGGCCCCAATTCAAACATAATAAAGAAGTGCTTCTGGTCTCTTACCCTACATTAATACACCTGTATTCGCTGACTTCCGTCATGATGTCCCACTCCAGCAGGAAAAAACATAGGCAGACAGATGCTCCTAAAAGAACTGTAGCTGACCACTTTCATAGCAAATTCACCACTGAGAGGGATCTCTCTGATGATGATTCAAGAGATTCCCCTGTGAGACAAGAAGATGAAGTCCCAGCACATCCCTCGGGTGCTAGACCTTCAGATAGTGCCGAAACATCCTCTCTCAGAGAACTTATCAATTCCCTATCAGCCAAAATGGATACCCATCATACTTCTATGAAGCTGGAACTCAAGTCATCTGTTGCTGAACTCAAGCGAGACATAGCAACCCTAGGGGAGAGATCGGACATTTTAGAGCGTAAACATGATGATCTGGCTACGGATCATTCAAATCTTCTATCATATACTCAAACGATGGCTGAACTGATCTCTGACCTGGAGGGCAAATTAGCTGATCTAGAGGATAGATCTAGACACAATAATGTCCGTATCAGAGGGATTCCTGAAAGCGTTGCAGCTAGTGATCTCCCACAATACTTAGTGAAAATGTTCTCTACCCTACTTAATTCACCTCAAGACTCTGACTACAGGATTGATAGGGCTCATAGAGCCTTGAGAGCTCGAAATGCTAACCAGGCACAACCGAGGGATGTAATTGTACGACTACATTATTACGACTTTAAAGAAAAAATCTTGAAAGCGGCTTTCCTCAACAAAGACCTACCTGAACCATACAAGGAGGTCCAGTTTTTCCCTGATCTTTCTACGCACACTTTGGCAAAAAGAAGATCATTTTTTCCTGTCACCCAATGCTTACGGAAGTACTCAATAAAATATAGATGGGGCTTCCCAGTGAAACTCTTTTTTCAATTTGACGGTAATTCCTACACCATACTTGACCTTAAACAAGGATTGGAGATGCTGGGGAAACTGGATCTTCTTCAGAAATCTCCTACAGCCCTTTCTTCTAGTTCAGATCCAAGACCGGGTCCCCAAAAAGATCTCACTCAGGGCCCCTCCCCTCAAGACCACCCTCTCCTACTTCGAGCCACAGCCCTGGAGTGGGCTCCAAAACCTAGACGCTCACCCCCACCTTCTAAAAGAAGAACTTTGTCAGACCAGGAGCCTTCTTGAAGTAAAGGGCAGGCTCAACTTTAGTTGATCCTCCTGATCTTTGAGAATGTAAAAGTTACTATCTCTCCCCCCTGATTCCTATTAGGGGTTTATATACAAGAAATGGTAAATGAATATTACCCTGTTGCAAAAATGTACACTGGATCTCCAGTACTATGCATAATGTTTTAAATTCCAACTAGTTAAATAACATTAACTGTTTTTTATCTCCAAAGTTTATAATACTGATGTTTTACAGTATTTGTTATGTTCTTAGGCATTTAGTTGAATCCAGAAGATCTGTCATAATTATTAGCAATTCGTTTAGAATAGATTAATGTTTATATAATAATACAGGTTAGATCTCTAGAGGGCAATTTAGGTTATACATACAAATACCCGTATCCCTGAGCAATGGGTATAGACACCAGTATGGCTATGTCTGATGAGAACCACTTCCTGAGGGTAAGTAGATACCCTTTTACGTTATTGTATAGACATTCTAACCCTAAATATTCTCTACTAATATAATTTTACTATCATAAATAGAGCATGCCCCAAACAGATAAGTTACTGTTCTTCTATGTTTGTATCTATCTTTAGTAAATCTACATACAGCTATTCAGGTCTTCGGTTCATGCCTCATTATATTACTTGAATGTAAAATGTTTGGTGTATGTATTTTCCCTCATAGACTCTTAATAGAAGCAATCTTGTTTAATGTTAATTTATGTAACCCTAGGATGCCATGATGTACTTGTAAGTGAAGAGTCTAGCTTGTACACTTATGTTTTGGTATAGCTGTAACTAGACTTCTAGCCCTAGCAATGGGCCTTTTCTAGGAGTTTAATTTGATTATATAACTGTATCCTTCCAGTGTACACCTGTGAGTCCCTTTTTTTTTTCTACAACATACACAAGGCTTGTTTTTGTTTTTTTTCCCCTCACGGCTCACTGTAATATATGTACAACCCACACTAAGATAGATATATCTTTCTTGCATGGTAAACTACTTCTCAACTTTAGTGAATTGGGGCTACGCCCCCCCCCCCTTTTTCTTTATGTTTCCTCTCTCTTATTTCTATTAACATAGAATTGATACTTTGTTCACTCACCATAAAACTTAGTACCACACCCCGTAGCATATTACATACTAGCTAATTGACCTTGTCAATTAACATTCTTATGGTCCTCCGCCCCCCCTCCTTAATGCAGGTGACCATAATTGACAATAACACTATCTCTATTGCTTATACCCTATATCTTTAGTATTTTATTACTATTGTTATATAGATATATTATTTGTAATTAGAGCGGTGCTTATCCGCTGACATCTCCCTGATTCCCCCCTCGCTTTACATCAGGTTCCTTGAATCAAGACCCTTCAAAAAAAAAAAAAAAAGGAGAAAAAGGAAAAAAAGGAAAAGAAAAAGAAAAAAGGGAGAAAAAGAGAAAAGACATTTGTCACAAAATAGTTTTTCCTCCCTTTCAGTTTTGAACAGAAGCAATTTACTTTGATTCTCTAATACCCATATAACATTGCCAGTACATCAGCTCCTCTACACAACTAGTTCCCCCCTATCCCCTCCCTTACCTCCCTTTCCCTCGATTCCCCCCCCCCCTTTTTTTTTTTTTTTTTTTTTTTTAATATATATTTCTCCTTCACCGATACTCATGCATCTCCAAGTAATAACACATAATGTCCAGGGACTTAACTCTACTACAAAGCGGAGTCTCCTTAGTAAAACACACATGAAAAGAGATTCCGACATCCATCATTTATATAAAAGTATTCAGTCTTTATTCATATTCGTTAAAAACAGGAACACAGCAAACAAACGGTCAGGTAAACCAAGGCGCAGCACGCAGGCATACGCGTTTCGGAAGTGAATTCCGTAGTCACAGCCTAAGTGCTAAACCCCCACGTCCCATTTAAAAAGCCAAAGGGTAAATGTGATTGGTAAAAACAAAACAACGCCCTAGTTTTTCTGACCAATAATATGAAATATGTCATTAAGAAACTAGTATCTATTCTTTAAAAGAGTAACATAATGGCACACGTATTACACATGTAATTCTAAGAAATGAATTAGATTAAATGAAGAGGCGAGGAGTTAAATTGACAAAACACCTGATAGATGTAAATCAAACATGGAGAAATGAGAGAGAACAAGTGAGAAAATAGACTCTGTGTATACATTCCAATATAAATATACATATATAAAAAGTAAAAAAAGGGGGATTACATTTTCTTGCTGCATGTACATGTTAACAAAATGATAGGCAAGAGATATATTAATTTGTGTACATCAATAACAAAGTAATTCTACATAGGCTAAGATTAAATGCACAGAAGAGCTCAAAAGACATATTGATATTACGTTTAGCACAAAATCTATTGATATATTCTCATATGAGAGCATGTAAAATCGGTGCTATGATGATAGTAGACAAATAGTATGTTAATAACAACGTAAAAGAATATATATATGTATGTATAGGTACACAGTCTAAATACACTAAGTAGCTGATCATATATAAAATTCATATATATCGAAAGATAGATAATATTGTATCAAATATATAAGTATACATAAATATTAAAATTTATGAATGATATATAAGAACATAATCTACAATAAGTGTTCTAAATATATCACACTATGTACACTCTCTAAATATCACAGATAGATAGATATATCATGTATGTTAGGACTAAGCGGCAGAGGACCGGACTAAAGAGCAAATCTATACGGTAAACTAACTATTAGGTTTTAAACTATAGGTGGAAGGAAAGTGAGCATAGAATGCTCATAAACAGAAGTGAGCAGAGAATACTTACTCCCAGTGATTGATAATATCAAACCTGGAGTTAAGTCCGTTTGGCAGCCTAGTATCTAATGTAAATATCCAATATGCTTCCCTTCGTGCCAGAATGGTGTCAATGTCACCACCCCTAGTTGGTCTTATGATCTTCTCTATGGCACACCATGAAAAATGCTTGAGATCATTGTTATGAAAACCTCCAAAGTGCTGAACTATAGGTGTAGTTGCTCTATTTTGTTTAAACGATGATAGGTGTTCACGTATTCTAGTATTGAGATCTCTAGAGGTGAGCCCTACATACTGAATATTACAAAGGGAACATTCGATGAGGTATATGGCATATTCAGTAGTGCAGTTCATGCAAGTGTCAATATCATAAGTTCTGTGAGTGACCTTACTACAAAAATTCTTTGTCACTTTCACAAGGTCGCACGGTTTACATTTTCGTCTGCCACATCTGTACATGCCAGTATGCCTTAACCAAGATCCCCCTGGCTCATTTTTTGGTTTAAGTAGTGTAGGTGCCAAGATATTACCTAAAGTTGGGCTCCTCCTATAGGAGCATCTGATGCCATTTTTAACAGTTCTAATTAGTTTATCATCCGCAGAGAGGAGTGAGAAGTGCTTGCGGACAATTTTACAGATGTCTTGATACTGTGCACTATGATTGGTAACAAAGGTTACACCTTTGAACCCAGTCTTCTCAGCGGATTTCAAATGCAGGAGATCTTTTCTCTCTATGGCACTAACAGCCTTCTTGGCTCTTTTTACTATAGCTCTTGGGTATTTTCTACTGATCAACCTCTGTTCAAGATCAACAGACTCTTTTTCGAACTGCTCAGGACTTGTGCAGTTTCGTCTGAGTCTTGTAAATTCACCTTTTGCGATAGCGAAAGGGACATGTTTCGGATGGCAACTGGTACCCTGAAGCAGAGAGTTACCTGATATTGGTTTTCTATATACAGTAGACTCAATCTTACCTTGAGAATTGCTGCTTAAAGTTACATCGAGATAGTTAATGCTATGTGAACTGTACTCATAGGTGAATTTAAGATTAATGTCATTCATGTGTAGATACTCCAGAAAATCTGGGATAGTTGCTTCGTCACCTGTCCAAATAAAAATGAGATCATCTATATATCTCTGATAAAGAGATATATGATCTCTAAAAGGGTTACTATCTCCAAAGATGTGGCAAAACTCCCACCATCCTAGAAATAAATTTGCATAGGAGGGGGCAAACTTCGCCCCCATGGCTGTACCACACCTTTGGAGATAGTATATGTCCTCAAACTTGAAAAAATTATGAGTAAGTAAAAATGTGAGTACTTTCAGAATGTAATTCTTAAGAGTGGAGTCATAATCAGTAAAATAATCCAGGAAAAAGGTAACAGCTTCCACTCCCTTAGAGTGTGGAATGCTGGAGTAGAGGGAAACAACATCAATAGTTAACCATATACAAGAGTCTGACCATTTTACATGTTCAAGTGTATTAAGAATGTGCTTGGTATCTCTTACATAGGAGAGCAGTGACAACACCAAAGGCTGCAGAATGTTGTCGATCCATTGGGACAAATTTCCCAAAAGGGATTCAACACCACTCACAATGGGGCGGCCTTTTACTTCAGTAAGAGATTTATGTGTTTTTGGGAAATGGTGGAACAAGGGAGTCTTTGGGCTATCAACAAAAAGAAATTCAGCCGTGTTAGTATCGATACACCCTTGTTCCAAACCATCATCCAAAAGATGTTTCAATTCACGTTTATATTCTGGTGTAGGATCCCTATTTAAGATCAAATAGTCTTCTTCGTTCTGTAGTTGTCTTAAACCCTCTGCCACATATTGTGTACGATCTAATACCACTACCATTCCGCCCTTATCTGATTTTCTGACAACCAGGTCATTATTGTTTTTTAGAGAAGAAATAGCTTCTTTTTCAGACAAGGACAGATTGGACTTGCGGCTAGATCTGTGAGATTTAAGTGCTACTAGGTCTTGTTCTACTCTGCTATGGAAGGTTTCTATAATGTTTCCTCTACTTTGGATGGGATAAAATCTGGACTTTTTTTTGATACTAGGTCCCCTACTTCTCATATCTTGCTCAGTAGTTGAGCTAATTTGAAGTTGTTGTAAGGAAACAATGTCACAACCTTCATGGAAACTAGGTTTATTAAGATACATATCATGGTTCTGTGTAATATCAGATATAGTTTCATCAGTATTCTCTGGGGCATCAGAAAAATGTTTTTGAAGTGTAATATTTCTGGTAAGTCTATTGACATCTATGATGGTTTGAAATAGATCGAAATCATTTGTAGGAGCAAAGTTTAGACCAAGATTAAGTACTTTGTACTCTGCTGCATTTAAAGAAAAAGATGACAGGTTAACCACATTGCCCACTATTTGTACTTCG
Organism: Bombina bombina; assembly: GCF_027579735.1. NCBI lineage: Eukaryota > Metazoa > Chordata > Amphibia > Anura > Bombinatoridae > Bombina > Bombina bombina. Next base: position 517,935,654 of record NC_069499.1, on the reverse strand, counting down.
TCTGTGGTCTTGGTTCCCTCAACTGGTAACCTTCTCGGTTGTTGGCCAGATTTTGGCCCTGAATTAGGCGGTTTCCCCCCTCCCCCCGCTACACCCCCCTGTGCCTGAGAAAAAACCTGTTCCATAACGGAATTATCAATACTTGATATATTACGTGCAGTTTCTACGTATATGGACTGTTTTGGTTTGGTGGAATGTTTTGCTTGACTAGTAATAGGGGTAGGTATGGGGTAGGGAACAATGGTATTAGTAACCGTGTTATCTGTATTTAAACCTGCTGTTTGTTGTGTGTCATACTCTTCTTCTGTGTGTCTTTCTCCATCACTAGAATATTCTGTGTCGCTACCTGAAAAAGTGACATTTTTCTGTGAATTTTGGTTGTTTTTGTTTTTTTTATTTGAATTATTCTTATTACCCCTCCTCCGTCTACCAAAGCGGGGCTGATTTTGTCTAAAATTCCCTCTCACTTTTCTGTTCCAGATATACACAGCATTATTTGTATAGTCGTATTTATCTCTAATGAATTTAGTGTGTTTTCTATCCATTATTTCAGACCTGCCCTTAGCAACAAGATCCCTAAGTATTTTGTCAAATTTCATAAAATCAGAATTGCCACTCCTTCTATTCATTTCCACCTGTAAATCATTAATATCCTTTCTGATAGATTCCAACTGTTTGGTTTTAAACATTATTAGTAACATCATAAGTCTCAATGAGCATTCTGAAAGCACTGCATTCCAAGAGTCTATAAATTCTTTTTCATTCAAATCCACCTCAAATGTGGGAAATTTATAGACCCGCAGTCCCCTTGGTATCATGTTAAGACTCTTATATTTTTCTAGAGTCCAAATATCCCACTGCATCTTAGATTCTCTCAGCAGGAGTTTTTCCAAAAGTTCAAACAGTGTGCTTAAAGCTAGAATGCTTTTATCCTCAGAAAAGATAAGTTCACAGTCAGTGTGATTAGTGGTGCGTTCCGTTACTGGTAATAAAGAATAAAAAGTTTGCTGTGTAGTATCCATTTCTGTGTCGTGTGTGTTGAAGACTTGAGGTGGCCTCTGTGTGGGTGTTGGTATATCCAGGGTATACCCAATACACAAAATACAAACACAAAGAAACCCAAACAGTACGGCCGTGAGCTATGTTTGGCTCACAATTCGATATAGACCCAAGTTGCACAAAGTCAATCCTCAGTATCACTCCTTTGATATTGGAGCAGAAAGCATATAGGTAAAGAAAAACTCACCACACCACTTCATGAGATCGACACATAAGTTCCGCCACTAGCGCTGCCAATATCCTTCGGCTACTCCTGTGCCGCACACGAAGACGCCAGCTTCAAATTACGCGGCTCACAGGGTTTACGCTGAGTGGCTTGTTGGAAGGTGTGGGTGATGACGTGCTCGGCAATCCACCAATCATATGGATTCTTTACCAGGAAAGAAACTGCCGCTCGGGGTCCGCTCCAAAACAGTAACACAGCTGATGTGTCGGATGACACTGGAATAAGTCACACATGAAAAGAGATTCCGACATCCATCATTTATATAAAAGTATTCAGTCTTTATTCATATTCGTTAAAAACAGGAACACAGCAAACAAACGGTCAGGTAAACCAAGGCGCAGCACGCAGGCATACGCGTTTCGGAAGTGAATTCCGTAGTCACAGCCTAAGTGCTAAACCCCCACGTCCCATTTAAAAAGCCAAAGGGTAAATGTGATTGGTAAAAACAAAACAACGCCCCTAGTTTTTCTGACCAATATATGAAATATGTCATTAAGAAACTAGTATCTATTCTTTAAAAGAGTAACATAATGGCACACGTATTACACATGTAATTCTAAGAAATGAATTAGATTAAATGAAGAGGCGAGGAGGTTAAATTGACAAAACACCTGATAGATGTAAATCAAACATGGAGAAATGAGAGAGAACAAGTGAGAAAATAGACTCTGTGTATACATTCCAATATAAATATACATATATAAAAAGTAAAAAAAGGGGGATTACATTTTCTTGCTGCATGTACATGTTAACAAAATGATAGGCAAGAGATATATTAATTTGTGTACATCAATAACAAAGTAATTCTACATAGGCTAAGATTAAATGCACAGAAGAGCTCAAAAGACATATTGATATTACGTTTAGCACAAAATCTATTGATATATTCTCATATGAGAGCATGTAAAATCGGTGCTATGATGATAGTAGACAAATAGTATGTTAATAACAACGTAAAAGAATATATATATGTATGTATAGGTACACAGTCTAAATACACTAAGTAGCTGATCATATATAAAGTTCATATATATCGAAAGATAGATAATATTGTATCAAATATATAAGTATACATAAATATTAAAATTTATGAATGATATATAAGAACATAATCTACAATAAGTGTTCTAAATATATCACACTATGTACACTCTCTAAATATCACAGATAGATAGATATATCATGTATGTTAGGACTAAGGCGCAGAGGACCGGACTAAAGAGCAAATCTATACGGTAAACTAACTATTAGGTTTTAAACTATAGGTGGAAGGAAAGTGAGCATAGAATGCTCATAAACAGAAGTGAGCAGAGAATACTTACTCCCAGTGATTGATAATATCAAACCTGGAGTTAAGTCCGTTTGGCAGCCTAGTATCTAATGTAAATATCCAATATGCTTCCCTTCGTGCCAGAATGGTGTCAATGTCACCACCCCTAGTTGGTCTTATGATCTTCTCTATGGCACACCATGAAAAATGCTTGAGATCATTGTTATGAAAACCTCCCAAAGTGCTGAACTATAGGTGTAGTTGCTCTATTTTGTTTAAACGATGATAGGTGTTCACGATATTCTAGTATTGAGATCTCTAGAGGTGAGCCCTACATACTGAATATTACAAAGGGAACATTCGATGAGGTATATGGCATATTCAGTAGTGCAGTTCATGCAAGTGTCAATATCATAAGTTCTGTGGAGTGACCTTACTACAAAAATTTCTTTGTCACTTTCACAAGGTCGCACGGTTTACATTTTCGTCTGCCACATCTGTACATGCCAGTATGCCTTAACCAAGATCCCCCTGGCTCATTTTTTGGTTTAAGTAGTGTAGGTGCCAAGATATTACCTAAAGTTGGGCTCCTCCTATAGGAGCATCTGATGCCATTTTTAACAGTTCTAATTAGTTTATCATCCGCAGAGAGGAGTGAGAAGTGCTTGCGAGACAATTTTACAGATGTCTTGATACTGTGCACTATGATTGGTAACAAAGGTTACACCTTTGAACCCAGTCTTCTCAGCGGATTTCAAATGCAGGAGATCTTTTCTCTCTATGGCACTAACAGCCTTCTTGGCTCTTTTTACTATAGCTCTTGGGTATTTTCTACTGATCAACCTCTGTTCAAGATCAACAGACTCTTTTTCGAACTGCTCAGGACTTGTGCAGTTTCGTCTGAGTCTTGTAAATTCACCTTTTGCTGATAGCGAAAGGGGACATGTTTCGGATGGCAACTGGTACCCTGAAGCAGAGAGTTACCTGATATTGGTTTTCTATATACAGTAGACTCAATCTTACCTTGAGAATTGCTGCTTAAAGTTACATCGAGATAGTTAATGCTATGTGAACTGTACTCATAGGTGAATTTAAGATTAATGTCATTCATGTGTAGATACTCCAGAAAATCTGGGATAGTTGCTTCGTCACCTGTCCAAATAAAAATGAGATCATCTATATATCTCTGATAAAGAGATATATGATCTCTAAAGACCTGAGAACGCTTAAAGCGGATATAGTCTTTTTGCAGGAGACCCATTGGACGGGTTCTCGAGAGATTCCATTCTCAATTAAAAATTTCCCGACTAGAGTCGAGGCCTCACACTCTACTAAGACAAGAGGGGTGGCCATATTAATCAGAGAGGACATAAAGTTGGAAGTTCTATATAAGGAGTCTGACCCGAATGCTAGATATGCAATACTTATCTGTAAATTGAACGATTGTGTATATACCTTAGCCAGTCTATACGCCCCAAACACCAAACAGATCCCTTTCCTGAAAAGCTTCTTAAAACGCATCTCCAAAATCAAACAGGGTACATTAATACTTGGGGGTGATTTTAACTTAATATGGGACCCTAAAATAGATAGAAAAAGTTTAAAGCCACTTAGATCAGACAGGCCGATATCTTCTTTAGCAGCCGCGTTCCGGTCATTAATGAGTCAGTATAACCTATATGACACTTGGCGAGCCAATCATACCATTGATCAGGACTTTACGTACTACTCCAAACCACACACCATGTTCTCTAGAATTGACTATATATTTGTTGAAGCTACCACCCTAGATGAGATTACTAGCGCAAAGATAGGAATGATTTCCTGGTCTGATCATGACCCAGTAATCGCCACATTCTCGAATCCCCTGAAAGCTCCCAGAGGAAAATGGAAATATCCTAATTGGCTGGTTGCAAATCCTAAGATTTCTGGTGAGATAGAGACGGAGTTGAGGGAGTTTCTTAGGCTTAATGATAACGGTCAGACTAAAGTTCAAACGGTATGGGCCTCCCTGAAAGCATATATTAGAGGCTTTCTAATTAAAAAAGCAGCTCACCATAAAAAAGATACTGGTAGAACATTGGCGGAGCTTACATGCATATATAGAAATCAATTAGCAGAACAGAAAAGAAACCATACCCTGATAGGGGCTAAATTGCTGGAAACAACAAAAGCGGAATTACTTACGTTAGAATTAAACAAAGTACAAAAAACTCTTAGCCAGTTTAAACAAAAATTCTATTATTATAGTAACAAAGCTAATTCCCTACTAGCTACCAAACTCAGAGGCAGACAGGCACAGAGAATCATTCCCTCAATCAGCTACAAAAACAAATTAGCAATAGCTCCAAAGGACATAGGGGAGATATTTAAATCATATTACACTAGTCTCTACAATATCCAGGAAGAGTCGACTTCATGTGTCCTCTCTATATCTGAGATTCAGAGATTCCTGTTGAGCTTGGGATTACCTAGAATAGACGATACAGCCACTGATACTTTAAATGCAGCTATCTCAATAGCAGAAGTGAAACAAGTAATAGGACAATTGAAAAATGACAAGGCCCCGGGACCGGACGGCTTTACGGGGAAGTTCTTTAAGACGTTCGGCGAGATTCTCTACCCTATCCTGACTAAGACATTCAATGAATTCGTGACCACAGGGTCATGTCTCAAAGAATTTCTAGATGCTGAAATAATAACTATCTTAAAGCCTGATAAGGATCCTCAATTGTGTCAAAGCTACAGACCTATTTCTTTGATTAATATTGATACTAAGCTCTATTCTAAAATTCTTGCTAACAGGCTTTCGGGAGTCATAGGTAATGTTGTTCACACAGACCAAGTAGTTTTTATACCCAACAGAGAAGGTCCAGACAACACGGCGTAGAATCATATCTACTCTGTATGAAGCCAAAAACAGGGGGGGTCCCCTTTCCTGGCCCTGTCTTTGGATGCCGAAAAGGCGTTTGACAGGGTCAGGTGGGACTACCTCTGGGAGAGTGCTTAGGATCTTTGGGCTCCCACCTAACTTCATAAAGGCAACTCGCGTCTTATATTCTAATCCCCATGTGTGGTCCGGGCTTTAAATCAGAGTCATTTAATATTTTAAACGGAACGAGACAGGGATGTCCCCTGTCCCCTCTTCTCTTCGCCTTGTCCATTGAGCCTCTAGCCCAGGCTATAAGGATAAAAAGACATCAATGGAATTCAGTTCGGCGACTTCTGTCATAAAATAGCTCTTTTCGCTGATGATGTCACGCTTCTACTTACTTCACCCACTATTTCAGTACCATCAGTATTCCAAACTATCGAGAGCTTTTCGCAATGCAGTTTCTACAAATTAAATTTCACTAAAACTGAGGCACTATATATTAATATGCCGGACCCAGATCTGTCCTACCTAAAAAAGAAATATGCCTTCCACTGGTCCCCTACATATATTAAACACCTGGGCATATACTTAAGCCAAAACCTGGAGGCGGGTTGTTACTAGAAATTTTTGGAACGGCCTGCCGGAGTTCAAGAGGTTATTAGTGGGTTGGGAATTTAGAGAATTTTCATGGACAGGTAGGATAGCAGCGGTGAAAATGTCCCTACTTCCAAAACTAACATACCTGTTCAGATGCATCCCTTTGTCTGTTCCCAGACCTATTTTGAATAAGTACCAAAGTATCATTAATGCATATATATGGTCGGATAAACGATCCAGAATAGCGTCCTCAATTATCCAACAACCAATACAGAGAGGGGGGTTGGCATCGCCCAGTATCCTGTTATATCATGACGTGGCTAGGCTCTCGCATATCCTCGGTTGGAGTATCGAAGCAAACTCATATAGATGGCAGGATATTGAACAGTCTTTATTACCCAAGGGAATCCTACTTTCGGATCTGCCATGGATCCCAACACATGTAAGACAAACATTGAATATAACGCACCCTCTGATACTAGACTCTTTAAAACTCTGGGATCAAAAAAAGAATGTAGTAACAATCTCCCCCCACCCTTCGCCAGCCTATAGTATCCAGAGCATTTTGATCACTCTCTCCCAGACCCATATTAGAACATGGGCAGAGGCAGCAGAGCTTCCAATTACGGTTCTTCTTGATAATGGTACGCCACTCTCCTTTGAGGAGACAAGACAGAAGTTTTCCCTTCCTGACTCACTACACTTTGAATACCTCAGACTAATTAGTTTCTTAAGATCATGGGGTTTAACTGGAAGGAAGGTTAGAGCACAGACAAAATGGGAACAGAGATGGAATAATCACAAAGCACTTAAGGGAACTCTATCATTTAACTATGATCTCTTGTTATCTCCAACGGAACCAGTCAAGCTAAATCAGTTTAAAGCATGGGAGAGAGACATTGGGATAGATATTGAGACAGACAGTTGGTTTAGAGAGATAGTTAGAACTAAAAAATAACTACACTGTGCTACCGTTTGGGAACTTTATTACAAAATCATCACTAGATGGCATCTTGTACCGGTAACCCTACACAAATATTATAGATCAGCCTCACCCCTCTGCTGTAGAGATTGTGGCAATCTAGGTACACATATCCACATTTGGTGGGAATGCCCAAAAATTTCTGGCTTATGGAGAAATGTATCGCAGCTACTTAGTAACATGGGGACTGTCCTATCCCCCTTACACCCGGCCATGGGTCTCCTGCACCAGGGCAATCTGACTCTCTCTGACTCTGACAGAGTCTTGATAGTGTATATATTAATAGCTACAAAATTAGCTATAGCTAGAGATTGGAAACAATCTTCCCCTCCGTCAATTAAGAAAGTTAAGGATATAGTTGAGTATCTCAAAAACATGGAGAAATACGTATATAGTCCCTGTTAGTGATTACTTCATTCCTTTTCCTTTTTTTTTTTTTTTTCCCCCTCTCTTCTTGCCTCCCCTCTGGACACCTCCCTCCCGTATTCCCCAACACATATATCCTACCTGATTAAAGTAGCAGGAGGTCAAAATGAAGAGAATCAAATAAATTAGACATATCAACATGTATTTAGCTCCTTACAACCTGGGTCCCCTTAGTAGCTACATTATTTGCTTAGAATGTGTCGCGACACGAGAGCCTGGACTAATAGCTACAGTTATTAAGATATATTAAAAATCTACAAAAGGATGGTTCTCAGTTATAAAAGGGCAAACATTACATGGCAGGATGTTTTTTCTCTCAATACCAATGCTTAGATGTATATTATACTGTAATGTGGTGTTGTTGTACCGTATTTACATGTTGTTGTCATACAAAACCATCAATAAAAAACTATTTAAATAAATAAAATGGCATTCTACTTCCAACAAAGGATAAGAACAGAACGAAAAAAAGTGTTAATCTGTATTTTGAAGTTAAAATATGACTGACCTTTTAAACCTCCACAGCTCTGCCATGCAAACAGAAGTTCAGATTTCATCCCTAGATAAATATTCATGTGTTGTGCATAAGTAATTGATTGCATTTCACAAAGAATACACCTGCATTTATTACACCTGCATTTATTACACCTGCATTTATTACAGCTGTTGAACATGCAAAACATAGAATGCGATTTTAAAATCATGTCAATGTATTTTTAATGCCACTGTTTTCATTCTATTGCTATCCTTTGTGTTGTTTTCGATTATCATTTTCAAATATTGTATTTTTTGGCACTATTTCATTCTCTTGCTATCCTTTGTGTGATTTTTTCTTTTTTTAAGATTTCATTCTCTTGCTATCCTTCGTGTGAATATTTTTAAAATCTTTTTTTGTTTTCATTCTTTTGCTATCCTTTGTTCAAAAATGTATTTAAAGAGTTGAATTAAATAATAATATAGAATATGACCATTTAAAAAACATGACAGAAAGAGAATGCTATTTAATAACTTTGTGTTTGTAACATTTGGTATAAGTGTATATACAACATTAAACATGGTACAAATAGATTTTAAAAATAAAGATCTATATTTATAAATGTAAAAATGTATCTCTATATAGTGCACCAAATTTTGTACGCAATAAAATTGTTTGGATTTTTTAAGGGTATACATATTTAATACATTCTAGAAGTACGACAAGAAGAAGGAAAAATAGGACATATACCCTGTTTAAGTGGTCCTATAAAAAGACAGGGAATACAACACTCTTTTAAATGTCAGCAAACACTTATTTATTCAATTATGTTAGCACAGTTCATATCTGAACTGAGAAAATATAAACATGAGCAAGTGCATTAAAAAAGGAACATCATATTATACACAAAACTCAAGCACACCCAAAGCAGTCATTCAACATACATACAACTTCTTATACTATCCCAGTAAAAATCATCAAGCTGGGCAGCAGCTAAAAAAGCATATTTAATGACCATTAGAAAAAAACATAATACGGACGGACTTAGTATTCAGCGCTGATACTTTAAACAAAACAAAAGCATGCTTGTTGAGAGAATATATAGCACAGTAAGTCCCAGCCGTAGATAACAGCCAGTTCAGAGGTGTATGTAGAGCAAAAAGTCAGGTAATCCTCCAGATAGAAAACACACTGTGTCAGTGGTTGTCGGTTAAGCACGTCCATTATTATCAACAAGCCAGTCCAAAGCAAGTCAGCTGTGGGAATGTCACGCTTGTATAAATGAAGGCAGTTCATGCATTACTAAAATATTCACTGTGTGAGTATCAAGCATCTTTTAAATATGCAGTTCATCGCAAAACAGGTTACGGCAATGGGGAACGTTACCTTCCGCAACCTCTGCTTCATATATTAACCGCTTCATTCAAGAATGGGGCAGATACATCCTACCTGAAGCCTTCATTCCCTCCAATGCCAAAGCTTGATCTTCCTCCAAGTTCCTTAGTGGTATATTAGTAGCACTGTAGCAAATACCGCTCCTATGCCCTCTTTTTCTCGTAACATTCAGCGCGCTTCCTTCTAATCCGGAAAACCTGTAAGTATGTTTACCTCCAAGGACCGCATCCAGGTTAGGACACTTTTCAAACAAAACTGTGGAAATGAAGGCTTCAGGTAGGATGTATCTGCCCCATTCTTGAATTGAAAGCGGTTTAATATATGAAGCCGAGTTGGGGAAGGTAACGTTCCCCATTGCCATAACCTGTTTTGCATGAACTGCATATTTAAAAGAAGCTGATACTCACACAGTGAATATTTTAGTAATGCATGAACTGCCTTCATTTATACAAGCGCTGACATTCCCACAGCTGACTTGCTATGGACTGGCTTGTTGATAATAATGCTTGCCCTTTGACGTGCTTAACCGACAACCACTGACACAGTGTGTTTTCTATCTGGAGGATTACCTGACTTTTGCTCTACGTACACCTCTGAACTGGCTGTATATCTACGGCAGGGACTTACTGTGCTATATATTCTCTCAACAAGCATGCTTTTGTTTTGTTTAAAGTAATCCAGTGCTGAATACTAAGTCCGTATTATGATTTTTTCTAATGGCCATTTAATATGCTTTTTTAGCTGCTGCCCAGCTTGATGATTTTTTACTGGGATAGTATAAGAAGTTGTATGTATGTTGAATGACTGCTTTGGGTGTGCTTGAGTTTTGTGTATAATATGATATACCTGCCATGTTTATATTTTCAGATATGAACTGTGCTAACATAATTGAATAAAATAAGTGTTTGCTGACATTTAAAAGAGTGTTGTATTCCCTGACTTTTTATAGGACAGGGAATACAGGGTATATGTCCTATTTTTCTTCTACTTGTATAGTACTTCTAGAATGTATTTAATTATAAGGGTTTGCACCATATAAGGCCATTATAACTTGAATTTGAGTAACACTTTTTTATGAAGAATGTTACTGTGTATTATACATATTTAATAGTTTGTAATTGAATTTTATTAGGTGATATGCTTCATTCTCTTGCAGCATCAAACATTTAGAATTTGTGTGTTTTCCAACTCCCATTGAGTTCTATGGCATCCGCCACCTCAAGGGAGCGGATTGAAAACTAGGTACGCTGCATCGGAAAAGATGCGGAGAGCAAATGTTGAATTTTTGATAACTTTTTAAAAGCTTCAAATAGTTGTCGAATAGGAGGGCGAAACATAATTCCGCTAGAATTCAACGGGGTTTTTCAACTCGCATCGATCTGCGTCGGATTGAGACCTCCGGATTGTATGTTACATCACAAAGTTCAACTTCTTACCGATCTTGAGGCTTTGATAAGTAGGTCGGATCCAATCTCGCGACAATTATGACGCGGAATTCAAGAGTATTTTCGGTTGACACTTTGATAAAATCCACCATTGTCTTGTAAGAAACCCTCTCTGGTGTTAATAAAGATACTTTATGTGCACAGTTCTATTATTCTGTTAGCTTACGATTTTTTTTTTTTTTTTTTCACATGTTTCCTCAGCTTTATTTTGCTACGCTATAACATTTTTCTTGTTTTCCACAGAATTATAAATATACTTGTGCCTCATTTTTTAGGGTCTTGTATGGAAATGGTTGATTATATACATGACATTTAAAAATAGTTTAAAGCCACTGTCGTATACAATTATAAGTCACTGTGTTGAAACCACAAAGTATTAACACTCTAGTTCTTAGAAGGTCTTCACAATGTAATAAATATGAGGCAATTTTAAAGCTTGACTTCAAAATAAAGAGAGTATTATTGTGTATTGGACATTACTAAAGACTTTTTGCAGGGGTACCTAACTAGAGAGATATTGCAGTGGTACCGTACCTACATCAAGTTTTTTTGTTTGTTTTATTTTACCATTTTTATTAAGGTTCACAAACAATACAAAAAGATTGAAACAAACATCAGTACACGATAATCGACAAATTAGTTCATTGACAGTGATTGGTACATAATATTAAAGATGTTGCAAACTGGGAGTTATAACAATCCAGCTGTACAATAGTGAGATTTAATCTTCAGCCCATTATAGTCACTTGTCATTTAGGAGATTTACCGTAAATGAATGGTCCCTTATCGGACCCTAGCTGAGAGGTGAAACCTCATTTTTCCTTTTTTCATTTAAAACAAATGTATAACATTGTATGTGCAAATAAGGATGATGACCGGAAGAATCCGAAGAAGAAAAGAGAGAAAGCAGGAAGATAGAAGGAATGAAGAGGGAGGGGGGGGGGGAGGAGGGAAAAAAAAAAATAATGAAGAAGGGGAGGGAGGTAGGGCGAAGCCCCTGGGGCGGGGTCACCTCACATAGGAGAAGACCTCGACCCCAACTCAGTGGCCAACAGCGCTATATGGTTTTGTTCCAGTATGCTACTAAAAGTATCATGGATGTCTAATTTGTGGACTTTCAGATAATGGTATCTCTCTAGCAATAGCAGATCTTCCACTTGATTCCGCCATTCTTGTTCTGAGGGGATTGTTTGTGTTTTCCAATATTTTGGAATGGATCTTTTTGGCCGCTGTCAGCATTAGCAGAAACAGAGCTCTTTTGCCCTTGCTGTTAATTGGGGTACCGAACAGAATATTAATGTCTCAGGCACCTGTGGGACCGCTGTTCCTAGCACGTCCGACATAGCCTGGAACACCCGCCTTCCAGTAACAAGGTCAAGCGGGGACAGCTCCACCAGATATGGAGGGAGAGAACCCCACTTCCCCACACCCTCTCCAACAAGTGTTGGTCGTGCCGGGGAACATCTTGCTCAATCTCAATGGTGTCAGATACATCGGCTAGTTAGCTTAAGGTGAATTTCTTGTACTTTTGCCGAAACTGAGGAGCACTTGATGAGCTTAAATGCTCTCTAACCACGTCTCAGGATCAATGTCTTGGTTCAGTTCCCGCTGCCATGAGGTTGTGTATGATGGGAGGAGGGCCGTGGAAGAGCAACAATGAGTTTATATAATTTGGAAATCAGGTGGTTAGGGTAACTAGTTTGTGTACAAAGTTTCTCGAAGTGTTGTAAGGGTTCTCCCGAAGTCTGGTCTGTGTTTGTGGTGTGAGATATAGTGGATCAGTTGGTTATAATGGAGCCATGAGGAGAAAATTCCCCCATGAGTCTCCACTAAAGTTTGTTGTGTTTTCAGCCCACCCCCCTCGGCAATGAAACAGATAGAACCGGTCCTGAGAGGGTATGGGGTCAATATTTTATTTTTCAGCCTATGATAGGGAAGATCAATGTTTTCTAGCAACGGAGAGAGCGGGCCTATTTTTGAAGAGATATGTGTCGTGGTAGACATAATTTTGTCCCATTCCGATAGTATATGTGCTGTAATGAGGTATTGTTGAATGTGTTTGGGTCTCTGTTGTGCAGGGGTCCAGGCCAGTGTCGCTACATTATTTACCTTGAGTATATCCCTATCTAACTGGAGCCATGTCTTGTTCTCGGTGTTATGAGCCCATTCTGCTATGTGGCGGAGAGCTATCGCTTGTTTATAAGCTGAAAGGTTCGGGATCCCCAACCCCCCGCTATCTCTAGGAAGGTATTGTGTTTTCTTTGGGACTCTGGGGTTGGTACCAGCCCATATAAATTGGTCTATTATCTTTTGTAATTGAGAGAGATAGTTGTCTGGGAGCTGTATGGGCAGTACTTGCATTAGATATAAGATCCGGGGAAGGATATTCATTTTTATCACCCCTATCCTGCCTAGCCAGGACAGGGGTTTGTTTCTCCAGGAGGATAAGTCTCGTGTTATATCAATTTTCAGGGGGCAGTAGTTAAATTTGAAGAGATCTTGAGTATTAGATGTCAGTTGGACGCCCAGATACCTCAATGTACGTGGGGCCCAAGGGACTCCATAGACATCTTTAATGTCCTGTATGATTTTATGGGATGTATTGATGTTCAGTATTTCTGATTTTGATTATATTAAGTTTTAAAGTTAGACACATTACCGTAAGCCTCTAACTCTGCCAGTAACTCAGGCATGGAGCTTTCCGCCTCTGTCAGGGAAAACAAAATGTCATCCGCGTTACAGCGACTTGTTTATGTTCCATGTGCCCTATTCTGAGGCCTTTAATCTTAGTGTTGTTCCTACCTTCTGGGCTAGAATTTCTATGGAGATGGCAAAAAGCAAGGGGGATAATGGACAGCCCTGCCCTGGTACCGTTGTTTATGAGAAAAGGCTCTGACAGGGTGTTATTCACTCTTATTCTCGCATTGGGATTGGAGTACAAAGCGAAGGTCATTTGTAGGAAAGATTCTGGGATTCCCATCTCAGTCATAGCCCGACGCAGAAAAGACCAACGAACCCTATCGAAGGCCTTCTCCGCGTCAGAAGAGAAGAGGACCAGAGGTGTACCTGAGGCCTTAGCAAAATTAATAAGATGAATGGTCTTGTGACATTGCTCTCTGGCTTCCCGACCCGGCAATAAATCCGGATTGATCACAGGATATCAGAGTGGGGAGATATTTGGTTTAATACTGGTGGACAAAATTTTAGCTAGGATTTTCATGTCAGTGTTGATGAGAGATATGGGACGGAAGTTTTCAGGACGAGTCCCAGGTTTGCCCTGGTTTGGGGAGAACAGTGATATGGGCCTCTAATAGGTTTTTAGATAGAGATGGATTATTTCTTAAAATCAATTAAATAGTTTTAATAGGTGGGGGGATAGAACTTCTGATAGTTTCTTGTAATAGCCCATTGTGTAACCCATCTGGGCCTGGGCTTTTCCCTGATGGGGAGTCTTTGATTGCCTGTAGTATTTCTTCAAGTGTGATACGGTGATTCTAAGTGTGTTTTCCCTTCATCATTTAGTGTGGGCAAGTCCAGTCCCATGGATGTAGCTGTCAAGGTGGTCAGTATGCTCTGAGGAGAGAGCTTCTCCCTGTGTTTGAGCCCCGGGTTGTTGAATGTTTGTATAGTTTACTGTAGTAGTGTCTAAAAGTGGACGCAATGTTTTTATTGCTTTTTATTAAATGACCCTCCGAGGATTGGAGGTTGTGAATGTAAGAGGATAACTGTTTTCTCCTCAAGCATCTAGCCAAGGCCTTTGCCTGGTTTGTCCCCTCCCTCATAGTAGTGTTGCCTCAGGTGGAGAGCGTTTACGCTGGTGTATTGTTATCCAGATGCGCCTTATAAGATCTGCTCTAGCTTTAAACAAGTCGTCTCTAAGGGTGTCGTAAGCAGTGTTGCGTTTATGAGCAGATTCTAGAGTTCCTACTCTGTTCAAAAGATTTGTGTGCTTCTCTCTAGCTTGCCTAATATCCTAGCTTTACGCTTGATGAATTATACCCCTCATGACGGATTTATGGGCTTCCCATTCGCATTGAGGCGAAGCTGTCGAGTTGCCCGTTAAGCAAAAAAAGTTCTCCACAACATCCCTTTCAGGATCTGCAAGCGCAATGGGGTCCCTCTAAGAGGGTATCGTCCAGTTTCCAAATTTTGGATGTTATAGGAAGGTCAGGCCACTGAACTGAACAAGTGACTGGTGCATGATCAGTCCAGGTTATCTGGCCAATCTCACATTGGGTAGTAAATGATAAGCCGTCCGCGTCAGTGAAGATATGATCTATCCTAGTGTAGCAATTGTGAGGGGGTGAGTAGTAAGAGTAGTCTCTAGTTTGTGGGTGTAAGGTCCTCCATATGTCATGCAGGTGAAGATTATGAAATAGTTGCTTTATTGTTTTCAATTTGGACCTAGGGACGGACGAGGACTCCTCTAGAGGGAATCCAGCCCTGGATCAAAGGCCAAGTTGAAGTCCCCACCCAGGAATAGAGTTCCCTTGACCTTGTCTAAGATCAAGTTTGAGATCTTTCTAAAAAAAGGTGGTGTGGTCCTGGTTTGGGGCATAGATATTCAGCAATGATAGTTGCTGGCCAAATAGTTGACCTATCATAAGAATATAACGTCCCTCGGGGTCTTTGTCAATTTGTGCAACCTGGAAGGGGAGGGATCTATGGATCAGGACACCTACCCCTCCCTTCTTATGAGGTCCTGAAGCAAAGCTGGTGATGGGAAACTGTGGGGTATTCCATTTAGGTTCCTTACCTTTCTGAAAGTGAGTTTCCTGAACCATAAGGATCTGGCTCCCTAACCTGGAGAACTCCCTACATGCTATAGACCTTTTACCAGGACTGTTAAGGCCTTTTACATTTATAGTAGTAATTAACAGGTTATGCTCTCTTGAAATCTGCTCAGTTTACCCGCCCTATGGTTGGAATCCGTGATAATGGGGAGAGAAAGAAAAAAAAAAGGGGGGGAGGGGAGGGTTAAAGGTGGGTAAGGGGTATGTAGATAAGGTGAAGAGGAGGAAGATTTAGGAAAGATAGAGCACTCAGAAGTAACGAGGAAAGTGGGGGGGGGGGCAGAGGGTAAGAGAAAAAAAAAAGTGTGGAGGAAGAACTCTTGTTAAGAGTACGAGGAAGAAAATAGAAAGTAAAAGACACCTGGAGGGGGGTATCTCTCTGTCCGGCTTGTAAGGGTATAGAGTTGATTAATCATTGGTTCCAAAAGGCATGTCACTTATAGTGATTTGAGAGGGGGAGGGGATGGTTAAATGAGGTTGTAAGGGAAAGGAGGGTGGGGGAGAGGGAGGAAAGTGAGGGTAGAGAATGTAGGGGAAAGAAGGAGGAGACTTAGAAAAAACAGAAGGAAATGGGTGGTGTTAAGGGAGGGAGAGAGTAGAGTGGGGAGAGCAGGAATCAACCCCTTTCTTCTATCTCATATATGGCAGGATGAAATCTAGTCCACTGTCCCCCCCCCCATGCTAAACAGATCAGGCCCCGGCGGGTCTGGGATTGCTCTCGACATGCAAAACTGGTTAGACCATGTATACAAATAACAACATTTCAACTGTCATAAGAGAGTGCAGAAGTCTAGGTTACTGCCTAAACAATTTTAATAAAACATTTCGAACAGGCAAGGGCAGTATTGAGCTCCCAGTCTTGGTACGTTTCTTTTCAGGATCGAGGGAATGGGGAGAGGTGGATAGGAGAGGGAGGGATGAGGGGGATGAAGGGAGTAATTGGAAGGGAAAAATGGGATGGGAGGTGGGAGGGATGAGAGGGTAGGGGAAAAGAGGGGGAGGAGGAGGAAAGGGGAGAGAGGGAGCATGGAAAGGCCTATTTAACTATCTGTGTCATGCTTTCAATAATTCACATCCTACCTCTCAATCCCGGTGTGGGGTAATGTAGGCCTCAGAGAGGTCCAGAGAACCATAACAGGTGCAACCATTTAAACATATGTAAAGATCAAACATTAAGAACAATATTACCAACACTGCTGTTGAGGGAACAGAATCAAGGACATATTATATACATAACAAAAAGCTTTGGTGGACCAACAGTCAGTCCTTAGTGCAAAAAGGATACATATTCCTTTGCAGGGAGGGCCCCGCAGCTCCTGTGAGGATGTCCAGAAACAAAAAACTATGAAGCTCCTGCTTCACTGACAGGCAGGAGTGTGGAGGCAAGTTCAGGTACTTTAAACTTTATTGTTTCTTTATTTTTCCAACTTTCTCCTATGTCTTTTCTTCTTCTGTTTTCCCCTGTTCCTGGTTTCTTCCAATACCACTGGGTGGCAAAGTCTCGTGCAGAGGGGGCCAGTGGTGAGGGGGGGGATTTGTCATAGAGTACAAAGGGGCCTCTTAGCTTGATGCGGTCTCATTTATAGAGGTTTGACGTGGTCCATGGTTTTCCGCTAAGCAGGGGGGTCGGCCCGCTGACCTCTTTTAGAACAAATGGAAATGAGAGGTTGTTGCAAAAGGATTCAGGATCGTCCCCAGGTCTAAAGATAGCTGATTTGTTGTTGTAGGAAACTATGAGGGATACAGGAAAGCCCCATCTATACTGGATTTTGTGTCTCCTTAATGCAATGGTAAGGGGGGCCATTTCTCTCCTTTTTTGTAAAGTGGACTGAGAGAGGTCAGCGAATAAAGAGATTTCCTCGCCTGCGTGATAGATTGGATGTTTGGCCCTTGCACAGCGGGAGAAGATCCTCCTTGTCTTTGTATCGCAGGAATTTGACTATGATGTCCCTTGGTGGTGCTTTTGGGGGTGGTTTTAGGTCTAATAGCTCTATGAGCTCTTTCAATAGGGATGTCATCTGGCAGCTGGATCATCTTTTATGATTTTAAATAATGCTTGTAAGTAGCCCTCTATGGCAGGGGGGAAAACAGTCCCTGAGACTCCCCTTATACGCAGGTTATTGCGTCGGCACCTATTTTCTAGGTCTTCTAGCTTGTCCGCTAGGGTGTTGATCTTATGGGAATGTTCAGTTAATTGTGTGGTGTTTGTTTGAACGTTTTTTTCTGTAGATGCTTGTTTGTCTTCTAAGGTGACTACCCTCTGATCAAGTGCCCCTATGTCCCTGCGGAGGTCTCCAAACAGGCTCCTCATCTCCTGCATAACTTCCTTGATGTCCTCTTTTGAGGAAAGATGTGTAATGTCCTTTTTTGTTAGGTACAATGTCTGTGGGATTCTCCTCTGGCTGCATCTGGAGGGGGCCCAGGTATTAGAGAGGGTCGTTTATCTACCGTAGCAGATTGTATAGGGGTCTCCACAGGTTTGAGATAGTGGTTTAGAGTTTTATTAACAGCAGGTTTATCTGTTTTATTATTCTTTTTGCAAGGCATCACATTGGTAACAGGGAGCAGTCAGTTCAAGCATCAAACTAATCAATATCTTTTTTTGCAAAAGCAGACAGCTGCAGACCTCTGTTTTATTTTTTGATTGTAAATATATGAGAAGCTGGGGGATAATCTCGTTCTTGAATTGCTGTGGGGGGATTGAGGGTGTCCGGTGGCACTGTATATTATGCAGATGAAAGTTATGCCCCTGGTCTAAAGTTGTGGGTTCGCGATAGTTGAGGGGGATAATTAGCTTAGGTTTGCTGGAGTAATATAAGTCCCCAAGGTTAGATTACTTATATTAAGCTTGAGCTCAAGGATCCCCCTGTCTCAGAGTGTAGGCCTCTCTCTATCTTGTACTGAGCCTATTGTTGCTATTTCTGGGGAATCAAGTCCCCAGTCTGGTAATGCAGGCCCCCGATATGATTTAACTGTAAGGGTACTCACTGCTGTGTCACAGGTTGTCTCCAGGGCTTTCCTGACCCGTTCCGTCTTGTGGCCGAGCGGAGGAGAAGTGAATGCGGGCGGCCACGTGGAGGCAAGATGGCGGCCGGGAGATCCGCGGCGAGTTCAGCGTCGCACAAAGCTGAAGTGAGTAGTCTGCCGCCCGATGCTGAGGCTTTTCCCAGTATTGAAATGATCCAGGCAGATGGGGGGCTCGGGGTATGTGCTGGCGGGAGGATCCGGTAAGTTTGCTGATGATATCGGTGGGAGCTGCCCGCAGTTAGTCCCTCATACCTCGGCACTAATAAATCTCTTTATCCTTTATATAGGGCTCGACAGCAGCATTGGAAGGGTTGGGGGAGCTTCAATGAATCCAACGGAAGGGTTAGAGGATAATCTAGGAGCTATTACATGCCTTTGGAGCTGATTTTGCCGGGAAGGGAGATAGGAGCTCTAGCAAACATCGTCCAGCGTGGCCTAAGCTCCGCCTCACTAGCTTACGATTTAATAAAGATCCAATTTATTTCTGTTATTAAATGTACCTCTTTCTCTTGATATAATTTGTGGAAATGTATCTCTCATACTGACTTGCTATTGGCGAGACCCACACCGGTACAGCCCTGATAACACCTTGTAACAGGCATTGTACACTGCTCTTATTAGGGTTACAATTGTACTCTCTATAGAAATCATAAAAGTTTGGACTTCCATGTTCCTATACTCAGATAAAGAAAGAGATGTGTACATACATATAAGCAACTTCATTTACTCTCACAAATCATTCTCCTTATAAGATAAAACTTAAAATTTTACAAAACGACTCCTACATTTGTTTAGCAACTATTACACAGTTCCGCAAATTGAGAGGCTACACACAGCCATTACAGATGTTGGGATCTTTCTTTGTTGATTTATTGCATTTTTATTTTCCTTATACACAGATTCAATCTCTCTATTAAAAGAAGCTAATTTACGTCCTTACTTGACTTAGCCACTCTCTACCAGTTTTATATGAAATAAACAACAAAGCAAACTTATCATTTTAAAACATTAATTATGTACAGTAATTAACATGCTTTGTTAGAACTTGTACGTGTAGCTTTTGCTTAAGTAGCTGGTTAAACTTCCCTTAGCAACAGTGGCATCATAACCATTGGGGACACTAGCCCCCCAGCATAATGGCTGGCGTCCCATGTGCCCCCCCATATGTGATCATCCCCTTGCTTTTCCCACCATCACTCTGCCAATGGTTTCCCCTGCCTATGGCATGATCAGTCCTATTCTTCCTGTTGCCGTCCCACCCATAAAATGCCTTTGGGCCTCCAACAAGTGCCCCCTTATAATTATTTACTGGCAACGCCACTGCTTAGCAACAATTTTAATCATATGTTGCAACTTACCCATTAATCAATCCTATCCTATACATGAGATTCCAAGTATTTTAGAGCATAGAGAGCTACTTAAAGGGACATTAATCTCAACTGTTTAATTTCATAATCCAGACAGAGCATACAAATTTAAACAGCTTTCAAATTTATTTCTATTATCAAACGTACTTCATTGTCAAGGCATCTTTTGTTGAAGAAGAAGCAATGCACTACTGGTAGCTAGCTGAACACATGGGGTGAGCCGATGACAAGAGGCATATATGTACAGCCAATAGCTGACTCCCAGCAGTGCATTGCTGCTCCTGAGCTTACCTTAATATGCTTTTCAACAAAGGATACCAAGTGAACAAAGCAAATTAGAAAACAGGAGTACATTGGAAAGTTGTTTAAATTTGCATAATCTATTTAAATAATTTTTATTTTTTATTTTATTGTTCCTTTAAAGTCACTGATGTTCTTCAACTATGAATTACCTGCATTATATACTCCCTTTTACTCTTAACACCCACCCACAGCAAACAAACCACATGTATCTCCACCATCAAAAAAACTCTAAGCCATAAATTTAAACCCCATGCAACCTCCCAATCTTACACGTTCTCTGCTACATGATTGCCCTACCCGACTGGTAAACCCCCTTAACACCTTACTCCCCACATATAAGTAAAATAAAAAAAACAGTATTCACTTATTAGACATGTGCATTCAAAAGTTTCAGAATGAAACAAATGGGGAGATGGCAGCCGCCAGCAGTATTCGGCTATTTTCAGAGCTGGATTTCTTGTCGTGAAAGTGCAACACACTAAGAACTGGATTTGCACCAATGTGCTGGTGAAGCTGAAAGGCTACCGTTGCAGGAGGGAGAGTTAAATGTGAGGGATGCTAGTGACTTATATAGCTAACATTACAGGAAAATGTATTTGTTTTTGTTTTTTTTTCTCTAGTCATACATCATTTTTAATGAAATAAATGAGCTTTAAATCACTTATCATAGCCAGTATGACTTAAATATCTGAAATAAAACCCAGAGGAGATTGTCTCATTGGCAATATATCATCTAATTAGCGTCCTAAATATTTAGTAAATTAACACAATAATTATATGTACCAGTTAAAAAACAAGTCATTTCTACATCTGTTGGCTGACTTACAATTAAAGTTCATGTGGATGTTTGTACTGCTTTATTCCAGTTTGTCATATGACACATTGAAACTGACTTCTGCTAATCTAATATTACTTTATAATTACCTTGAAGAACAATAGGCAGTAATGTTTTAGCAGTATCCAAAGTAAAGCATTGACTGTCCATATCCTGTCCCAGACTTGTATTCACAATTTCAGTCACTCCTGGAACTGCATGCATGTAGCATTAATAACTTCTAAACTGGATGATACTTTGGAACAAAATAGAACATGCAAGTCCATACCATTAACTGGGTTATGTTTAGAGGATATCAGGAAAAAACTGGATAATATTAAAGTAAATAAAACTCAGGCCCAGATGGAATACACCCAAGGGTGTTAAGGGAATTTAGCACTGTTATAGACAAACCACTACTATTAATTTTTCAAGACTCATTATCCTCAGGCATTGTACCCCAGGATTGGCGCAAAGGTGATGTGGTGCCACTCTTCAGAAAGGGAAGCAGGGTCCAGGGATGATCCAGAAAGCTATAGACCAGTTAGTCTGACATCAATAGTGGGGAAGATATTTGAAGGGATTATAATTGATGAGCATATTTGTGTAAACAAGATTATAAGTTCTAATCAGCATGGTTTTAGGAGAAATAGATCATGTCAAACTAATCTAATTAGATTCTTATGAGGACTGTAAGTAAAAATATAGATAAAGGGGAATCAGTTGATGTGATATACTTAGATTTTGCAAAGTGCATTTGATATAGTGCCACATGAGAGATTAATGCACAAAATTAAGGGACTGGGAATAGCTGAAAATGTTAGACTCATGGATAAATAACTGGATAAAAGATAGGGAGCAACGAGTAGTAGTAAATGGATCATACTCAGATTCGACAAAGGTAATCAGTACTGGGCCCTGTTCTATTTAATATTAAATTATATAGCGACATCTCTATTTTTGCAGATGATACTAAGTTAAGTAAGGTAATTAGGTCAGAGCAGGATGAACTTTCGTTACAAAGGGATCTGCAAAAATTAGAAGTATGGGCAAGTAAATGGTAATGAGATTTTAATACGGGGAAAATGCAAGGTTCTACATTTTGGAAGTAAAAATAAGCAGGCAACATATTTTTTAAATGGGACAAGACTTAGCCAAACAGAGGAGGAAAGGGATTTGGGAGTAGTAATATATAATAAGCTAAAGATGAGTACACAATGCAGGGCAGCGGCTTCAAAGGCTAATAAGATACTAGCATGTATTAAAAGAGGCATTGATTCAAGGGAAGAAAGCATAATTCTGTCACTATATAAAGCTCTGGTAAGACCTCACCTTGAGTATGGAGTGCAGTTCTGGGGACTGATCGCAAAAAAAGATATTGCAGAACTAGAAAAAGTTCAGAGAAGGGCCACAATGCTAATAAGGGGATTGGAGAATTTAACCTATGAGGAGAGGCTAGCCAAACTGGGTCTGTTTTCCTTAGAAAAAAGGTGCTTGAGAGGTGACATGATTACTTTATATAAATATATTCAAGACCCATATACAGAGATGGCAAAAGCTCTGTTTATTCCAAGAAAATTGTTTGTGACAAGAGGTCACAATTTAAGGTTGGAGGAAAGGAAATTTAATCTTCTGCAACGGAAACATTTTTTCACTGTAAGAGCAATAAAATTGTGGAACTCATTACCAAAGGAGGTAGTGAATGCCAATACCCTAGATACATTTAAAAATAGTCTGGCTACATTTCTGTATATAAACAAAATTCATGGATATGATTGCTAGTATTAAATGGGTCATCTTTTAGTAGGGTTATTTAAGCTTAACTGGAGCTATTTTAGATTTGTATAGGTTGAACTCGATGGACTTCGGTCTTTTTTCAACCTTATCTACTATGTTACTATGAGGCCAATTTATTAAAGGTCTTGCGGACCTGATCCGACAGTGCGGATCAGGTCCGCAAGACCTCGCTGAATGCGGAGAGCAATACGCTCTCCGTATTCAGCATTGCACCAGCAGCTCACAAGAGCTGCTGGTGCAACGCCGCCCCCTGCAGACTCGCGACCAATCGGTCGCCAGCAGGGAGGTGTCAATCAACCCGATCGTATTGTGTTGAATTCCAGTGATTCTGTCCGCCTCATCAGAGCAGGCGGACAGGGTTATGGAGCAGCAGTCTTTAGACCGCTGCTTCATAACTGCTGTTTCTGGCGAATCTGAAGACTCGCAGAAACACGGCCCTTCAAGCTCCGTTCGGAGCTTGATAAATGGGCCTCATTGTATTAACCAACAACTCTAAAACACCATCTAAGGAGAGGCCCTAATTCAAAGGATCAAAAACCTCTTCCATAGATTTAACTGCCTTAAAACTCTACAGTTATATAAACATGCACTGAACGCCTGTTTTTTCTACATATCTCTAGTAATCTGAAAAGCTGCTACCTTATTTGCCTTGGAGATATCTAAAAATACTTAAAAAGTTGCTTTCTAATGCTGCCAAAATCTCTGTTACCTCAAGCAGTCTCCCACGGCATAAAAGTTATAATTGACAGTCACATTCCACCATCAATCCCAATACTTTTTCCCAATACAGACCTTGCATCAAAGCATCTTACTACTTACTTATTAGGTAGTCCAGATAGAAATAGAAAAAAGGAAAACATCACAGTCAACTTAGCAAATAAGGGCCTGATGACCACAGATTCTCCAGCTTGGAGAGAAATTGTAGTGTGGAACTCTCCAGCACTGCGAGATCTCTGTCATTTCTGTATGTAAAGGAGAGACAAGCCCAGTGCAATATAGCACTGCATTATATGACAGTTTTTGTACACTTACACTTTCTGCATTGTATTTTATACTCCTTTTCAATTCAGATTGGGTCCTCCTTTCAGTATTATTACATTCAAGCTTTGCACTTTATATTTTCCATTTAATACATTTAGATTTAGATCCAGCAGTGACTTTACAAATTCTGATTATGTTTTTGAACAAATTTGGATCATACTTTCTGTGTATCTTTTACAAATAACATTGCACTTGGCAGTTTCCCTATTGTAAAACTGAGCTTTTATATCAGCCCCAGGGGTTTTCCAGTTACCTTCTACTCACTATAGAAGACATCTCTCTGGGACTTACAGTTTCTACCCTTTTTCTTATAGAATTCAGTGAGTTCAGCCCCGGTAAAGTCTCTACTATAATTTCTCTCCAAACTAGAGAATATTTGCTTATCAGGCCCATAGAAAGTAATAAAGCTCTCTGGAAAACCAAAGCTGTCAGTTTTTCAGTTTTATTTTAAAAGAAGAAATACAAAGTGCAATGTACACACATAAATATACAAAGTATGATCCTAATTTGTTTAAGATACACAAACTGTGAGAACATAATCTGAATTTGTAAAATCACAATCTAAATACTCTGCAATGTACACACATTAATATACAAAACAGAAAGTGCAAAGTTTAAATGTAATAAAACTTCATCTGGAGTGTAAAGTAATATAAAATACAAAACACAAAGTGTAAATACAGGATAAATGTTGTGTCATGCAGTGCTTTATTGCACTGAGCTTGTCTCTCCGCATAAAGAAATGCAGAGAATGACCCTTGGAGAAGTATAGCAAAATTTGCCTTTTAAGAATTTCACTACGGATCTTGCAGTTGTGGAGGATCATTTATCTCACCTGAGCAGAGATCTTTAGATCAACAGGGCCTTAGGGCCTGCAATATATTCCAAAGGGATTCATTGCGATGTTGATCGAGTCGGCAAAATAAATTCCAAGCTGTCAACATCATTATTAACAGGCAGCATTGCTGAAAGGCATTTTACTATACATCTCAATGGGTGGCGATACTGGCGATATATTTCAACCAGCATCGCCACAGACATTGGTAATGTAAAGTAAAGGATCCCTTTGTAATACATAACATCAAGCCTAATAAATACTGTATACCTATGCGCTGATAAACCCCCTAATGTCCAATAGCCCACCGTAATAAAATCTACACTACTTAACCCCTATACCACCACAACCTCCTACCACAAGAAACCCCTTAACCCATTTTCCCCTAAACTGCCACATGCCCCCAACACAAACTACCTCTACACTACTTAAATACCTAAGAGCTAACCCCCACAATTCTATTGTCTGATTTTTTTTAAAATAAGCCAATAGGAATGCAAGGTTATCCCTATATAAAGGGGGTACCTCAGATCAAATTTTTTAGAGTGCAGTGGTGACCTCATGAAGAGGATATTGGAGATGGAAAATCCAAAGATATGAGTGAAGCAGTGAACAGTGCCATTAAAGAAGATGGCTGAAGATGGACTGCCACATAGATGAAGAGCAGCACTGCCGGAGCTGAGCACGAAGGAGCCAGATTCAAGTTGGGTTAATAGAAACTGGGGTTTAGCATTAGGATTTTTTTGGGGTGGGTTTTACGATATGTTTTTTTTAGGTTAGGATTTTTTTTAGCATAGGGTACTTTTTCTTATCCATAAAAGAGCTTGATCTGCTTTAGGGCAATTTCCTACCAAATACCCCTTTCAGGGTAACTTTTTTTTAAGGTTTTTTTTTAAACAGTGATTTTTTTAGATTAGGTTTCTTTTTTGTTTGGGCAAGAGAGCTTGATCACTTTAGGGCAATGCCCTACCAAATATTATTTTCAGGGCATATTTTTTTAATATAGGGTGATTTTTTTAAGGATATTTTTTTTTTAGAATAAGGTATTTTATTTTTATTATTCACAAAAGAGCTTGATCCCTTTAGGACAATGCCCTACCATATTTATGTATTATGACTTTATTTAAGAATATATATTATTTGGTGTTTTATCTATTAGTATATTTGCTTGTCCTGTCCTTTTTTTGCATTTATACTTGGAGAAAGCTAAAAACCAAATTTGTTTAATATAACATAATGGAAAGACTGCGTGTTGCTGTCACAAAAAAATATTTTCAGTCTGAGAGTTGGACTCTGAAGCTGAGGTAATATTAAGAGTAACAACCATCTTAGCATTCTGTATATAGTGCTAGACTTTGCCACAAAGCAATAAAGAAAGTGTGTAGCAGTGCTTAGTGCATTTTCCCCTTTTTTCCAGAGAAGCAGTTTTAGGTGCTCCACCTTATGAAGGGTTTAAAACAGCAGAAGGGTCAGACAATCTAATGGCCAAACACTGTCAAACAAAAACCGAGGTTAAAAAAGTTGAATGCATGCTCTTAAAAGATTACCCAGTTTCCTATGCCCACATACTGATTCCTAATGGCCAGAATATATATTTCTTTCCAATGGCATGGAGAGTCCACAAATACATTCAATTACTAGTGGGAATTCAACTCCTGGCCACCAGGTGAAGGCAAAGAACAGCCCAGCAAAGCCTGAAGTATCCTCCCACTACCCACAATCCCCAGTCATTATTTGCCTGTGTAACATTGTAGGTGATGTGCGAAGAAGGTGTCTGAAGAAATCAAGTTGTTAATCCTTTAAAGGGTACTTTTCCCTGCAAGCAAGGATTGGGGTTATGCTGTGTCCATGTAATTCACTTTAGTAAGAGTAATGGTGGCTTTTAGCAGTTGTAAGACGGTGAGGTGGTCTTTGCGTACCTTCCAACATTTTTGCTACCCCTATATAGAAAACCAGGGTTGGTTACTCTGTTTTTTCTTTATCTACAGGTCTATGTCAGTGAGGATTCTGTCATATCTGTTTGCTGTACTTGCCCTACAGTGGATCCACAGGTAAGTGCTTTTACCTTCTAGGTGAGAAGGATGCAACACTTAGGAGTTCCTTGTTTTAAAAAAAAGAAAGAAAAAAAAAGGATACTTAGAGAACAAGGTGGGCAGCAGTTCATCGCACTGTTCTGTCATGTGAAGGTTTTTTTGGTTTTGGCTATAGGGATTTTTTTGCACAAATGTTACCTTTTATTTTGTTTGGATAATATCTCTTTAAGAAAGTTGTTGGACCGCACCTTACTTTTGAATTTGCAATTATGTGACCGCTCAGTTACTTCCTGACTGCTGAACTGTTTGTTTGTACTGGCTATTTGGAAGCCAGGATTTTCAAGGAATCAGAGTGTTTTTTCTGCCATTAGATTGTTTTCCCTGCCTGTCGCTTTTCTCTGATAGTTGCAGCTTTCTAGGATTTGCCGTTTGAACAGGATTATTTTGTCTGCTGGTGTGGATTGGATTCCTGGTTACAGGTTGGGTGAGTATCTCCAGCGTGGCTGGGGTGTAAAGGTGCAGGTTTTAATAATTATTTATCTATGCTTAGAATTGTATTCTAATTTTTTATATTGAAATTAGAGTATAAGGGATATAAAGGGCTTTTTATATTTACTATGGATGCCAATCCCAAGCTTTCTCTGTCATTTGAAAAATGTCTTTATTGTTCTGATGCCTAGGTTATACCTTATCTGAGCCTTCTTTTTCTCAAGATAATGCTGTTCAGGGGCTGTCTCAGCTTTCTGCTAACATATCCCAGTTTTTGACATATTCACATGCAGTGCCTTGCAGTTCCTCCCAGTCAGTCTCTGAGAGTGTTTGTTTGCCTAAAGATTTGCTGTGCAGTTGATTTCTGCAGTTTCTGCAGCCCTTAGTGCTTTACCTAGTTCTGGTAAAAGGAAAAGGAAAGCTAAGAACATTTCTATGGGTGCTGATTCCGCCAAGACTGATTTGGTTAGTCTTTCTCAGTTATCTAGCGAAGATCATTCCTCTGCAGCTGTCAGGTCTTTATGTATCTTCACACACTGTCTCTTTAAGCTGTTGAATTCCTATCTGCCAACAGCTATTTAAGCTGATGCCTATTAACATACGTTGCTGGTTTAATTTTTTGAAACAACCCGCCTTTCAGTAGATACAAACTCTGAAGTTCTAGTCTATCTTATTTCAATTTCAGTAGCTGCCTTACCGAAGCCAATTCCAGCTACCAATAAACTGGGTTTTTGCTATCCTCCTGCAGCTTGGAACACGCACTCTGTGCAAACAGGAGCTGACGTCCTCAGCTACAGCCGTAACTCTCTCTCCTAGAACAACAGATCCCCCGAGGTGCCGCACGCTCAGCCTGTCCTCCTCTCGTGCAGACTCTTATCATTCCACAGAGACCCTCTGATCACTATCCAGTCAACTCATTTGGAAACAGGTCATATGTTACAACTTACCACCTTGTAGCTTGTAAACTTAAACTTGACTCTGTCTTTCTCACTGTGTGCTTCTCCGGATTTGCTCAATTGCATACCTGCAAGCTAATGCCGTTTAGCATTATAAGTGGCAATGGATAATGGAAAAAACGTTATCCATTGCCACTTATACCCGAATTAATAGAGAGGTTACGCAGAGCTACGGTCTACACAAAATTAGACCTTAGGGGCGCTTACAACCTCATCAGAATTAGAGCCGGAGACGAATGGTTGACAGCGTTTCGAACTCGGTATGGGCTCTATGAATACACTGTCATGCCATTCGGACTTTGTAATGCTCCGGTTACATTCCAATGTTTCATTAATGATATCTTTAAAGACATACTAGATGTATTCATAGTTGTCTAGTTAGATGATATTCTTATTTTTTCACAAACTCTCGAACAACACACTACACATGTTAGAACTGTCTTAGCACGGTTACGCAAACACAATCTGTATGCAAAATTGGAAAAATGCACATTCAATGCTACTGAAGTTTCGTTTCTAGGATATCATATATCTAGCTCTGGAATTAAAATGGAAGACACAAAGATAAACGCTATTAAGCAGTGGCCAACCCCTAAATGTAAGAAAGATGTACAGAGATTCCTTGGCTTTGCCAATTTCTATCGAAAATTTATACGTAATTTTGCTTTACTTGCTAAGCCACTTACTGATCTTACTAAGCACGATAAAAAATTCAATTGGGGGACGTGTCTCTGGGCAGCACCTTGAATGGCAGCAATATTGGGAGCTCCGTGTGGATCACTGTTAATTTGCCTATTATCAGTGTATTAAATGACCATCCAAGTATACTACTATCATATACAGATATTACAGAGCAAGATAAAGAGAAAGAAGTATTTCCCTTGAGAATTCCACCGTGGCATACCAATCTGGAGCGTTGAGGCCTAAGGCAGACTCTCCACAGAGAGGCTCTCAACACCCCCCCCCCCCAGTAATAATATAGGCCGGGTAAGCAGTGCACAGACACTGAGGGTTATATTCCATTTCATACCAACACTACTTTCAGTGTCACCCTCACCAGCAAATATCTACTAAAGATGGCATCAGGCACTGGGATGATTCTTGCAGCCGTGACAAGGCTGCTGCATGACCATCATGTGCGGATTCAACAAGCTTGGGATGTTGAGTGGGGTGGCCTCCGTGAACTGGCGAGACAAGCCGGACACCGCCACATGAAGACAGGAGGATGTGTAGAGAAAACTAATGTAGTAACAAGTCTGCAAGAGCCTACTCCAAGTCTGTTGAGCCTAGCTTCTCCAGCCCCGACTACGGCAGCACCGCACTTGAGTATACCTGATAGGAATCTCCCAGCCGAAGATGATTATCCGGAGGATGCACCGGGTATAGGTGGTTTGCAACTCCGAGCCCCCAGGCAACATCCGATTGTTACTGAAGGGACTGCCGAATCCCTATGCCTAGAAACAGCCCACCTCACATACACAACTACTGACGCCAGCAAGATGTCTATAGAGCAATGTGTGAGTACGGCGAAAGTGGACAAACTACAGCAACAACCCGGGATGGCACCCGCTAATTGTGAGAAGAGCCCTACTGTGGAAGATGGGGTCATAGCGGTGGGACTCTTTGCCGCACATTATTGCCTTCCTCTGGTAAGAGTGGGATTGAGAGACAGACTGTCAGTGTGGGACACTCCTCAGGAAGCTAGCTATCGGCCCGTGCTTTATGCGGACACATTGAGTTATGGCCGGCCTTTTGACCCGGGGGGCTACCGGACTTGTTCCCTTACCGCATTGAGCCTGCCATCTGACTGGGCGTGCTTTGGGGAACAGAAAGGGAACTGTGTCTCATAGAACTATGGGCCGCCTGTGTACTAAACAGTATGATCTGGTGCGTCCCGCTTTCAAGCTCACTTGATGGGTAGAATGTTAAGGCGTTAAAGGGGAGAGTGGTTTCTGAACATTTCTTAGAATTTTTGTATTGTTCCAGAATGGGGGGTTTAGTCTGTCTCTCTCAATACTTTCTCTACTTTCGGTTGGTCTATATGTTTGTGGGACAACACGCACCTATTTGTTAATATTTCGTTATGCATATTGTGTCCCTCTATAATGAGCTATGCAGCAACCAATTCCAACCTAACTAATGCTTAAAGTGTATTTAAAGTCCCTAATAAGAATATATTTGTCTCTTTACTCTTATAGTTTCCTCCTTATGGATGTTACTGAAAGGGAGACTATCTTGTTCTAATATTCCTCAGACAAAGCATAAAGTTTTAATCCCCCCCCACATGTATGTATATATTATTATTCTAACTTGTATGTTCTCCCCTGCATTAATATTCCTCGTAAGATACTTGAGTAGACAAAGGTATAACCATACTGCTATATGTAGATACCAGGTCTTTCCACCAGATGGCGATGGAATTTTAAAATTTGTCAATATAACAATGTCTATCTAGCCCTTTGAGATATTAGAGGTGTAGACGTTCATTAGACACACATCTTTCTCCTTACCCAGCCTTCCCTGTAAACCTGTATTAATTGAGGAGAAATTTTTTCCGGGTGCTATCTCTGCAAGCGTCTCAATAGCTAATGATGCACGATTTATTACCCCTATGTACCTAAGTGTTGGTTATATATATTTTCTCAAATCACCTCTCGGGTCCAAGAGTGGCCCAATTTATTGTTTTCCCTCTCTCCAAATACCCCTGCTATGACTTACTAATAGTTCAGGGGGTCCAAGAGTGGCCTCCATATCTCACTAGGGGTAAACATTGTGTCTTTATTTTACCATATTCTAATGGGGATGTACTATATTAGAAAATTGGAGGTTGAAATTTTTTTTCCCTCTCTTTGCATGTCTTGCTATTATTTGTTTTCCATTTGTGGCATGACTTTATCTGGAGATCCGTTAGGCATCAATGCTACTATATTTCCATTCTTTTTCCAGTATTGTTGTAATTAACCTTGTATTTTCATGCCATGCAAATTGTCTCATTGTCATGTAATGTATTTCACCTCAATAAAAAAAAAAAATCAATTGGAACAAAAACGCTCAATTGGTTTTTGAACAACTCAAATCCCGTTTTACCACAGCTCCTATATTGAAGTTCCCAGATATCAATTTACAGTTCATATTAGAGGTTGATGCCTCAGATTTTGCACTAGGAGCCATCCTATCACAAAAACAAACACTCAAAGATACAATGCACCATGTAGCCTACTTTTCAAGAGTTATGACCCAGGCAGAAAGAATTTACCCGGTGGGTGAAAAGGAGCTTCTGGCCAAAAAAAATACTTTCGAGCACTGGCAACACCTTTTAGAGGGTGCAACTTATCCCATTGTTGTTATCACTGACGATAAAAATCTCCAATACCTACAGACGAATAGAACTCTATCCGCCCGTCAATTACGTTGGAGTCTCTATTTCTCTTGTTTTGATTTTCTGATCACTTATCGTCCAGGCAAGCGCAATGGAGATGCAGATGCCTTATCCAGGCGAAATTCTAGACCTCTAATTAAAAATTCACCTACCACCATCATTCCAAGTTCCAACTTCCTCTGAATGCTTGTTACCACTGACATCAAGTCAGCACAATTGCTGGATACCTCTAAACCTTTACAACTACTCCAACAACATGACAACGGTTTGTACTATTATAATGATCGTCTTTACGTAGCCCCTACTCTTAGGGAACAATTCCTACAAAGTTCTCATGAGACACCACTCTCTGGACATATGGGACTCCGTAAGACTCTGGACCTTCTTCAACGACAATGTTGGTGGCCCTCTATAACTAACTCCATCAAGGATTACATATCACAGTGTACTATATGCACGTGCAGACTCTCATCATTCCACGGAGACCCTCTGATCACTATCCAGTCAACTCATTAGGAAACAGGTCGTATGTTACAACTTACCACCTTGTAGCTTGTGAACTTAAACTTGACTCTGTCTTTCTCACTGTGTGCTTCTCCGCATTTGCTCAATTGCATACCTGCAAGCTAACGCCGTTTAACAAGAGGTTCCTTATGCCATACATCTAACTGCATTCCTAATCACTCATTAAGGAAGTGTATGGTTTTATGGCTAAAATAAGACAGTAAGATAACTCCTGCTAAGTAATTTTGGCTGTTAACCTCACTGTCACAACAACTCTATTTATACTGCTTAAGTATCATATAACAAATTAGTCATATCGTAAGCTGGGTCAAAACATTTACATCAGAAAAGATACTGTTTCATTGTTTAACCTGTATTATCTAACAGCAGCTTCTGAGGGCGAGCTCTCTGATTCAGAACCTGCAGTTCCTAGTACAAAAGATTCTGAGGAGGTTAATTTTAAATTTAAACTGGAGCATCTCTTTTTACTTTTGAAGGAGATTTTAGCTACTTTGGATAACTCTGAAACTGTTCGAGAGGCCCCTATAAAGGCTAATAAACTGAATAGAGTTTTTATGTCAAACCTAAATCTGTGGAGGTTTTTTCCTGTTCCAGATCGCATGTCTGACATTATATCTCAGGAATGGGAGAAGCCGGGTGTTCCTTTTAACCCGTCTCCTGTGTTTAAAAAGATGTTTCCTGTGGCTGATTCAGTGCGAGATCTGTAGAATAGAGGGCGCTATATCTACCTTAGCCAAGAGAACTACTATTCCTCTTAAGGATTAAACTGTGTTAGGGATTTGTCCTTTCTGGGAGTGATTATCCCAGTTCCTCTAGCAGAACAGGGTCAGAGATTTTGGTTAAATCTTTTTGTAGTTTCCAAAGAGGAGGGAACTTTTTGACCCATTATAGACTCTCAACAAGTTTCTCAAGGTCCCGTCCTTCAAAATGGGGACTATTCGATCTATTCTCCCTCTGGTTCAGGAGGGTCAGTTTATGACCACTATAGACCTAAAGGATGTGTATATTCATGTGTCTATCCACAGGGAACATTTCAAGTTCCTGAGGTTCACTTTTTTGGATTGATATTTCCAATTTGCAGCCCTACCATTCAGCCTCACCATTGCTCCTTGAAACTTTACGAAGGTTCTAGGGGCTCTTTTGGCTGTAGCCATATCTCTAGGGATTGTGGTGGCTCCTTACCTGGACAATATCTTGGTCCAGGCGTCATCTTTTTGGTTAGTAAGATCCCATACAGATTCTCCACTCTCCCGGGTGGATAGTGAATCTAGGGAAAAGTTCCCTGGTGCCAAGTACCAGGGTATGTTTTCTGGGGATTATCTTAGACTCAGTATCTATGAAGATTATTTTGACGGAGTTCAGAAAAGTCAAGCTTCTGGAGGCATGCCGTTCTCTTCAGTCCTCTGTTCATCCATCTGTAGCTGTATGCATCGAAGTAATTGGTCTCATGGTGGCATCCATGGACATTATTCTGTTTGCCTGCTTCCATCTGAGACCTCTACAGTTATGTATACTCAATCAATAGAACGGAGTCCACACAGATCTTTTTCAGGGGATAGTTTAAGACTCTCAAACTAGGATGTCTCTGTCTTGGTGGATCTCCCAGGACCTTTTGTCTCAGGGCACTTGTTTCCTGAGACCTTCTTGAGAGATTGTCACCACGAATGCCAGCCTCTTAGGCTGGGGGGCAGTTTGGGGGTCCCTAAGAGCTCAGGACTCAGGAGGAGTCTACCCTTCCTATAAATATCCTAGAATTGAGAGCAATTCTCTATGAACTATCAGTATAGCCTCAACTGAGTTTTAGTCCAGTTTATCAGATTTCAATCAGACAACATCTCTTCGATGACGTATATCAACCACCAAGGAGGAACTCGGAGCATGTTAGCTATGAAGGAGGTGACTTGCATTCTTCAGTGGGCAGAGTCTCACAATTGTCATCTCTCTGCTATTTATATCCCAGGGGTGGACAACTGGGAAGCGGATTATCTGAGCAGGCAGACCTTTCATCCAGGAGAATGTGCTCTCCATCCGGAAGTGTTCTTGATGTTGACCCTCTAATGGGGAGTTCCAGAGCTGGATCTGATAGCATCTCGTCTAAATGCCAAGCTTCCAAGATACAGGGCAATATCGGGAGATCCTCAAGCAGCTCTGGTAAACGCCCTGGCAGTGCCATGGGATTTCAGTCTAATTTATTTGTTTCCTCTGGTTGCCCTCCTTCCTCGTATCAATCAGGAGCAGCTTTTGGTAATTCAACTAGCTCCAGCATGGCCTTGCAGAAATAGGTTTGAGGACCTAGTGAGGTTGTCGTCATTTCCCCCCGTGAAAATTGCCTCTGAGGAAGGATCTTCTACTTCAGGGTTCCTTCCTCCATTCAAACTTAGTCTCTCTGAAGCTGACTGCTTGGAAATTGAATGCCCAGTCTTCTCCTGACAAGGTTTTTCTGTGAAGCTTATTGAGACTATGTTTCAGGCTCGTAAGCCTGTTTCTCGCAAGATTTATTAAAAGGTATGGCGTAAATACCTTCATTGGTGCGGACCTAGGGCTTTTTCCTTGAAATCAGGTGAGAATTCCACGTATTCTGTGCTTTCTTCAGGAGGGCCTGGATAAGGGTTTTTCAGTCAGTACCCTAAAGGGTCAGATTTCGGCTCTGTCGATTCTTCTGCAAAAGCATCTGGCAATTTTGCCTGATGTTCAATCTTTTGTCCAGGCTTTGGTTAGAATCAGGCCTGTGTTTAGGTCTATTGCTCCTCCTTGGAGTATTAATCTGGTTCTTAAAGTTCTGCGGCAGGCTCTATTTGAGCCTATGCGTTCTGTTGATATCAAGTTATTGTCCTGGAAAGTTTTGTTTCTGCTGGCAATTTCCTCTGCCTGTCAAGTTTCAGAGCTTTCGGCTCTACAGTGTGATTCTTCTTATCTTATTCTTCATGCGAATAAGGCCACCTTATTAAGTAAATTAGGTTTTTTACTTAAGGTGGTCTTGGAACGCAATATCAACCAAGAAATTGTTGTTCCTTCATTTTGTCCTAATCCTTTTTAATCCTTTAATCCTATTTACAGGCTAAGAAAGATTTTCGTCAATCTTCTGCTCTTTTTGTTGTCTTTTCCGGTTAAATGGAGGCCTCTTCTTCTACTCTCTCCTTCTGGTTGAGAAGTGTTATTCAATTGGTTTATGAGACAGCTGGACAGCAGCCTCCAGGGAACATTACGGCTCACTCCACTAGGGCTGTCACTTCCTCTTGGGCCTTTAAAAATTATGCTTCTGTGGAACAGATTTGGCTTCTTTTGGAAGGAAAGTTCTTCAAACGGTGGTGCCTTCTGCTTAGGTTTGTCTGTCTTGTGTATCCCTCCTTTCCATTCTGTGGACTCTTTGGTATTGGTTCCCACTAGTAATTGAATGGATTTGTGGACTCTCCATACCATTGGAAAGAAAACATAATTTATACTTACCTAGCATGGAGAGTCCACAACCCACCCTTATTTTTAAGATGTCTTTTTGTAATTTTTCTAAACCTCAGGCACTACTATAACCTTTGTTTCTTCTTCTCTTTCCATAATTCCTCGGCTGAATGACTGGGGATTGTGGGTAATGTGAGGATACTTAAGGCTTTGCTGGGGTGTTCTTTGCCTCAACCTGGTGGGCAGGAGTTGAATTCCCACTAGTAATTGAATGGATTTGTGGACTCTCCGTTCCAGGAAAGAAAATAATTTATCAGATAAGTATAAATTGAGTTTTTAATGGACTGATTTAACACATACATGAAAACTAAGAGCTAAAAATGTAAATTCAATTAGGTTACAAAAATGTCTCTTCAATGACCATAGAATTATAAGAATGCACATCCAATTAAACTGCTATAGCAGGGTTTTCCAATTCCAGTCTTCAGGGCCACCTAACATGTAAGATTTTTAGGATGACATTGGGTGAGAGCAGTGTATAATCCATGGTTATTGAATATCTGGTTATTTCCCCTGTGCTGTAATTTAGATATCTTGAAAATCTAACAATCATTAGGTTAATATGTTTCAAAAGCATAAACTGTAAAGGTAAATGCTCTAAATTATTATCCATAACACTTACATTATTAAGGATATTATACATAAGAAAGCATAGAGCTCCATATTGTATGGCATGTAAAACTGGTCTCTCCTCCCCTTATGAGAATGCTAAGAAATGTGAAGGAACTATGGGCCAATTATCTAAAGGTCTCTAGGCTGGTGAAATTCTATAACAATGCTCACCAGTTCTATTACCCTGGTGGAATTATATAAAGCCACTTTTTACCCTGAAAACAGGGTGTCTAGCTAAGGGGCGTATACTACATTTTCGTATGGGAAGGAGATGCAGACATTACAAAAGTGAACAATTAAAATGGTAATTTAAAAATCATACAAAACTAATACATTAACAATTCACAGAAAAATACACAGGAAAAATATTGTGGGGTCGATCCAATAAAAATCGTCGCCCGCAAAAAGCCGGCGACGCCAAGAATTGCGCGGATTTGGTATCCTATATACGGCGTAAGCTAGAAGTTACGCGCGTATATTTCTGCCGTCGCCCGTAGTTTTTTGGGCCATAGGCAGGTATACCAAACCCGCGCAGTTTGGTATCCAATATGCAGCGTAAGGACTTACGTGGCGAAAATGGAGAAAACTTACTCCATTTTCACCTCGCCACAAAAAGCAGCCGTAAGAAGCCTTACGCTGACTATTGGAGCCCCGTAACTCCCTAAACTAGCTGCTAAAATAAACCTAACACCTAACGCATGCGCAATGTCCTATCTCCCTGTCAACCGCGATCTTCTAAAATAAACCTAACACCTAACGCATGCGCAATGTCTATCTCCCTGTCAACCGCGATCTTCTAAAATAAACCTAACACCTAACGCATGCGCAATGTCTATCTCCCTGTCAACCGCGATCCCCCCCCCCCCCCCAAATCCCTAATAAAGTTATTACCCCCTAAAACGCCGCTCCCGGACCCCGCCGCCATCTACATAAACTAACCCCCTACTGTGAGCCCCTAAAACCGCCGCCATCTACCTTATCTATCCCGTAATCTGACCCCTTACACCGCCGCCACCTATATAAAAATTATTAACCCCTAATTTAATCTACCTACCCCGCCGCCAGCTATGTTATCTATATTAACCCTAAGTATATTATAGTTAATATAGTTATTACATTATATATATTAACTATATTAACCCTAATTATATTAGGGTTAATATAGTTAATATAGTTACTATAGTATTTATATTAACTATATTAACTCTATCTAACCCTAACACCCCTAACTAAATTTATATTAAATTAATCTAATTAATTTATAAACTAAAATATTCCTATTTAAATCTAAATACTTACCTATAAAATAAACCCTAAGATAGCTACAATATAATTAATAATTACATTATAGCTATGTTAGGGTTAATATTTATTTTACAGGTAAATAGTTAATTATTTTAACTAGGTATAATAGATATTAAATAGTTATTAACTATTTAATATCTACCTAGTTAAAATAATTACCCAATTACCTGTAAAATAAATCCTAACCTAAGTTACAAATACACCTACACTATCAATAAATTTAATAAACTACTAACATCTATCTAAAAATACAATTAAATTAACTAAACTAAATTACAAAAAAAAACAAACACTAAATTACAAAAAATAAAAAAAAGATTACAAGATTTTTAAGCTAATTACACCTATTCTAAGCCCCCTAATAAAATAATAAACCCCCAAAATAACAAAAATTCCCTGCCCTATTCTAAATTAAACAAATTTCAAAGCTCTTTACCTTACCAGCCCTTAAAAGGGCCTTTTGTGGGCATGCCCCAAAGAATTCAGCTCTTTTGCATTCAGCAAATACAATCCCCCCCCCCCCCATTACAACCCACCACCCACATACCCCTATTCTAAACCCACCCAAACCCCCCTTAAAAAAGCCTAACACTACCCCCCTGAAGATCTCCCTACCTTGTCTTCACCACACCGGGCCGAACTCCTGATCCGATCCGGGCGATGTCGTCCTCCAAGCGGCAAAGAAGAAATCTTCCTCCGGCGATGTCATCCTCCAAGCGGCAAAGAAGAATTCTTCCTCCGGCGACGTCTTCCTCCAAGCGGCAGCAAAGTCTTCATTCTTCCGGCGGCATCTTCAATCTTCTTTCTTCGCTCCGCCGCCGCGGAGCATCCATCCCGGCCGACTGCTAAACTTGGAATGAGGTACCTTTAAATGACGTCATCCAAGATGGCGTCCGCCGAATTCCGATTGGCTGATAGGATTCTATCAGCCAATCGGAATTAAGTTAAAAAAATCTGATTGGCTGATTGAATCAGCCAATCAGATTCAAGTTCAATCCGATTGGCTGATCCAATCAGCCAATCAGATTGAGCTCGCATTCTATTGGCTGATCGGAACAGCCAATAGAATGCGAGCTCAATCTGATTGGCTGATTGGATCAGCCAATCGGATTGAACTTGAATCTGATTGGCTGATTCAATCAGCCAATCAGATTTTTTTAACTTAATTCCGATTGGCTGATAGAATCCTATCAGCCAATCGGAATTCGGCGGACGCCATCTTGGATGACGTCATTTAAAGGTACCTCATTCCAAGTTTAGCAGTCGGCCGGGATGGATGCTCCGCGGCGGCGGAGCGAAGAAAGAAGATTGAAGATGCCGCCGGAAGAATGAAGACTTTGCTGCCGCTTGGAGGAAGACGTCGCCGGAGGAAGAATTCTTCTTTGCCGCTTGGAGGATGACATCGCCGGAGGAAGATTTCTTCTTTGCCGCTTGGAGGACGACATCGCCCGGATCGGATCAGGAGTTCGGCCCGGTGTGGTGAAGACAAGGTAGGGAGATCTTCAGGGGGGTAGTGTTAGGCTTTTTTAAGGGGGGTTTGGGTGGGTTTAGTATAGGGGTATGTGGGTGGTGGGTTGTAATGGGGGGGGGGGGGATTGTATTTGTTGAATGCAAAAGAGCATAATTCTTTGGGGCATGCCCCACAAAAGGCCCTTTTAAGGGCTGGTAAGGTAAAGAGCTTTGAAATTTGTTTAATTTAGAATAGGGCAGGGAATTTTTGTTATTTTGGGGGTTTATTATTTTATTAGGGGGCTTAGAATAGGTGTAATTAGCTTAAAAATCTTGTAATCTTTTTTTTATTTTTTGTAATTTAGTGTTTGTTTTTTTTTGTAATTTAGTTTAGTTAATTTAATTGTATTTTTAGATAGATGTTAGTAGTTTATTAAATTTATTGATAGTGTAGGTGTATTTGTAACTTAGGTTAGGATTTATTTTACAGGTAATTGGGTAATTATTTTAACTAGGTAGATATTAAATAGTTAATAACTATTTAATATCTATTATACCTAGTTAAAATAATTAACTATTTACCTGTAAAATAAATATTAACCCTAACATAGCTATAATGTAATTATTAATTATATTGTAGCTATCTTAGGGTTTATTTTATAGGTAAGTATTTAGATTTAAATAGGAATATTTTAGTTTATAAATTAATTAGATTAATTTAATATAAATTTAGTTAGGGGTGTTAGGGTTAGATATAGTTAATATAGTTAATATAAATACTATAGTAACTATATTAACTATATTAACCCTAATATAATTAGGGTTAATATAGTTAATATATATATAATGTAATACCTATATTAACTATAATATACTTAGGGTTAATATAGATAATATAGCTGGCGGCAGGGTAGGTAGATTAAATTAGGGGTTAATCATTTTAATAGAGATGGCGGCGGTGTAAGGGGCTTACATTGGGGGTTAATAATTTTAATATAGATGGCGGCGGTGTTAGGGGGCTCACTTTAGGGGGTTATAGATATAATATAGCTGGCGGCGGGGTACGGGAGCGGCGGTTTTAGGGGTTAATAATTTTATTAGGTTGCGGCGGGGGTAAAGGAGCGGCGGTTTAGGGGTTAATAGCATTTTTATTGTTAGGCTAGTGAGGGGGGATAGCGGATAGAGGGTTAGACAGTGCGGGCTATGTTAGGGAGGCGTGTTAGACAGTGCGGGCTATGTTAGGGAGGCGTGTTAGACAGTGCGGGCTATGTTAGGGAGGCGTGTTAGACAGTGCGGGTGTTTTAGACTTTAGTCAGGTTTTATAGGCGCCGGCAGATTCTAACGTGGCGCAAGTCACTGGCGACGCCAGAAATTTGTACTTACGCAGATTTCTGGACATCCTCAAGCAGCTCTGGTAAACGCCCTGGCAGTGCCATGGGATTTCAGTCTAATTTATTTGTTTCCTCTGGTTGCCCTCCTTCCTCGTATCAATCAGGAGCAGCTTTTGGTAATTCAACTAGCTCCAGCATGGCCTCGCAGAAATAGGTTTGAGGACCTAGTGAGGTTGTCGTCATTTCCCCCGTGAAAATTGCCTCTGAGGAAGGATCTTCTACTTCAGGGTTCCTTCCTCCATTCAAACTTAGTCTCTCTGAAGCTGACTGCTTGGAAATTGAATGCTCAGTCTTCTCCTGACAAGGTTTTTCTGTGAAGCTTATTGAGACTATGTTTCAGGCTCGTAAGCCTGTTTCTCGCAAGATTTATTAAAAGGTATGGCGTAAATACCTTCATTGGTGCGGACCTAGGGCTTTTTCTTGAAATCAGGTGAGAATTCCACGTATTCTGTGCTTTCTTCAGGAGGGCCTGGATAAGGGTTTTTCAGTCAGTACCCTAAAGGGTCAGATTTCGGCTCTGTCGATTCTTCTGCAAAAGCATCTGGCAATTTTGCCTGATGTTCAATCTTTTGTCCAGGCTTTGGTTAGAATCAGGCCTGTGTTTAGGTCTATTGCTCCTCCTTGGAGTATTAATCTGGTTCTTAAAGTTCTGCGGCAGGCTCTATTTGAGCCTATGCGTTCTGTTGATATCAAGTTATTGTCCTGGAAAGTTTTGTTTCTGCTGGCAATTTCCTCTGCCTGTCAAGTTTCAGAGCTTTCGGCTCTACAGTGTGATTCTTCTTATCTTATTCTTCATGCGAATAAGGCCACCTTATTAAGTAAATTAGGTTTTTTACTTAAGGTGGTCTTGGAACGCAATATCAACCAAGAAATTGTTGTTCCTTCATTTTGTCCTAATCCTTTTTAATCCTTTAATCCTATTTACAGGCTAAGAAAGATTTTCGTCAATCTTCTGCTCTTTTTGTTGTCTTTTCCGGTTAAATGGAGGCCTCTTCTTCTACTCTCTCCTTCTGGTTGAGAAGTGTTATTCAATTGGTTTATGAGACAGCTGGACAGCAGCCTCCAGGGAACATTACGGCTCACTCCACTAGGGCTGTCACTTCCTCTTGGG
The DNA here is from genome assembly GCF_027579735.1 of Bombina bombina. Classification (NCBI taxonomy): domain Eukaryota; kingdom Metazoa; phylum Chordata; class Amphibia; order Anura; family Bombinatoridae; genus Bombina; species Bombina bombina. Next base: position 517,894,221 of record NC_069499.1, on the reverse strand, counting down.
CCTTTAAAAATTATGCTTCTATGGAACAGATTTGGCTTCTTTTGGAAGGAAAGTTCTTCAAACGGTGGTGCCTTCTGCTTAGGTTTGTCTGTCTTGTGTATCCCTCCCTTCCATTCTGTGGACTCTTTGGTATTGGTTCCCACTAGTAATTGAATGGATTTGTGGACTCTCCATACCATTGGAAAGAAAACATAATTTATACTTACCTAGCATGGAGAGTCCACAACCCACCCTTATTTTTAAGATGTCTTTTTGTAATTTTTCTAAACCTCAGGCACTACTATAACCTTTGTTTCTTCTTCTCTTTCCATAATTCCTCGGCTGAATGACTGGGGATTGTGGGTAATGTGAGGATACTTAAGGCTTTGCTGGGGTGTTCTTTGCCTCAACCTGGTGGGCAGGAGTTGAATTCCCACTAGTAATTGAATGGATTTGTGGACTCTCCGTTCCAGGAAAGAAAATAATTTATCAGATAAGTATAAATTGAGTTTTTAATGGACTGATTTAACACATACATGAAAACTAAGAGCTAAAAATGTAAATTCAATTAGGTTACAAAAATGTCTCTTCAATGACCATAGAATTATAAGAATGCACATCCAATTAAACTGCTATAGCAGGGTTTTCCAATTCCAGTCTTCAGGGCCACCTAACATGTAAGATTTTTAGGATGACATTGGGTGAGAGCAGTGTATAATCCATGGTTATTGAATATCTGGTTATTTCCCCTGTGCTGTAATTTAGATATCTTGAAAATCTAACAATCATTAGGTTAATATGTTTCAAAAGCATAAACTGTAAAGGTAAATGCTCTAAATTATTATCCATAACACTTACATTATTAAGGATATTATACATAAGAAAGCATAGAGCTCCATATTGTATGGCATGTAAAACTGGTCTCTCCTCCCCTTATGAGAATGCTAAGAAATGTGAAGGAACTATGGGCCAATTATCTAAAGGTCTCTAGGCTGGTGAAATTCTATAACAATGCTCACCAGTTCTATTACCCTGGTGGAATTATATAAAGCCACTTTTTACCCTGAAAACAGGGTGTCTAGCTAAGGGGCGTATACTACATTTTCGTATGGGAAGGAGATGCAGACATTACAAAAGTGAACAATTAAAATGGTAATTTAAAAATCATACAAAACTAATACATTAACAATTCACAGAAAAATACACAGGAAAAATATTGTGGGGTCGATCCGATAAAAATCGTCGCCCGCAAAAGCCGGCGACGCCAAGAATTGCGCGGATTTGGTATCCTATATACGGCGTAAGCTAGAAGTTACGCGCGTATATTTCTGCCGTCGCCCGTAGTTTTTTGGGCCATAGGCAGGTATACCAAACCCGCGCAGTTTGGTATCCAATATGCAGCGTAAGGACTTACGTGGCGAAAATGGAGAAAACTTACTCCATTTTCACCTCGCCACAAAAAGCAGCCGTAAGAAGCCTTACGCTGACTATTGGAGCCCCGTAACTCCCTAAACTAGCTGCTAAAATAAACCTAACACCTAACGCATGCGCAATGTCTATCTCCCTGTCAACCGCGATCTTCTAAAATAAACCTAACACCTAACGCATGCGCAATGTCTATCTCCCTGTCAACCGCGATCTTCTAAAATAAACCTAACACCCTAACGCATGCGCAATGTCTATCTCCCTGTCAACCGCGATCCCCCCCCCCCCCCAAATCCCTAATAAAGTTATTACCCCCTAAAACGCCGCTCCCGGACCCCGCCGCCATCTACATAAACTAACCCCCTACTGTGAGCCCCTAAAACCGCCGCCATCTACCTTATCTATCCCGTAATCTGACCCCTTACACCGCCGCCACCTATATAAAAATTATTAACCCCTAATTTAATCTACCTACCCCGCCGCCAGCTATGTTATCTATATTAACCCTAAGTATATTATAGTTAATATAGTTATTACATTATATATATTAACTATATTAACCCTAATTATATTAGGGTTAATATAGTTAATATAGTTACTATAGTATTTATATTAACTATATTAACTCTATCTAACCCTAACACCCCTAACTAAATTTATATTAAATTAATCTAATTAATTTATAAACTAAAATATTCCTATTTAAATCTAAATACTTACCTATAAAATAAACCCTAAGATAGCTACAATATAATTAATAATTACATTATAGCTATGTTAGGGTTAATATTTATTTTACAGGTAAATAGTTAATTATTTTAACTAGGTATAATAGATATTAAATAGTTATTAACTATTTAATATCTACCTAGTTAAAATAATTACCCAATTACCTGTAAAATAAATCCTAACCTAAGTTACAAATACACCTACACTATCAATAAATTTAATAAACTACTAACATCTATCTAAAAATACAATTAAATTAACTAAACTAAATTACAAAAAAAAACAAACACTAAATTACAAAAAATAAAAAAAGATTACAAGATTTTTAAGCTAATTACACCTATTCTAAGCCCCCTAATAAAATAATAAACCCCCAAAATAACAAAAATTCCCTGCCCTATTCTAAATTAAACAAATTTCAAAGCTCTTTACCTTACCAGCCCTTAAAAGGGCCTTTTGTGGGGCATGCCCCAAAGAATTCAGCTCTTTTGCATTCAACAAATACAATCCCCCCCCCCCATTACAACCCACCACCCACATACCCCTATTCTAAACCCACCCAAACCCCCCTTAAAAAAGCCTAACACTACCCCCCTGAAGATCTCCCTACCTTGTCTTCACCACACCGGGCCGAACTCCTGATCCGATCCGGGCGATGTCGTCCTCCAAGCGGCAAAGAAGAAATCTTCCTCCGGCGATGTCATCCTCCAAGCGGCAAAGAAGAATTCTTCCTCCGGCGACGTCTTCCTCCAAGCGGCAGCAAAGTCTTCATTCTTCCGGCGGCATCTTCAATCTTCTTTCTTCGCTCCGCCGCCGCGGAGCATCCATCCCGGCCGACTGCTAAACTTGGAATGAGGTACCTTTAAATGACGTCATCCAAGATGGCGTCCGCCGAATTCCGATTGGCTGATAGGATTCTATCAGCCAATCGGAATTAAGTTAAAAAAATCTGATTGGCTGATTGAATCAGCCAATCAGATTTTTTTAACTTAATTCCGATTGGCTGATAGAATCCTATCAGCCAATCGGAATTCGGCGGACGCCATCTTGGATGACGTCATTTAAAGGTACCTCATTCCAAGTTTAGCAGTCGGCCGGGATGGATGCTCCGCGGCGGCGGAGCGAAGAAAGAAGATTGAAGATGCCGCCGGAAGAATGAAGACTTTGCTGCCGCTTGGAGGAAGACGTCGCCGGAGGAAGATTCTTCTTTGCCGCTTGGAGGATGACATCGCCGGAGGAAGATTTCTTCTTTGCCGCTTGGAGGACGACATCGCCCGGATCGGATCAGGAGTTCGGCCCGGTGTGGTGAAGACAAGGTAGGGAGATCTTCAGGGGGGTAGTGTTAGGCTTTTTTAAGGGGGGTTTGGGTGGGTTTAGAATAGGGGTATGTGGGTGGTGGGTTGTAATGGGGGGGGGGGGGGATTGTATTTGTTGAATGCAAAAGAGCATAATTCTTTGGGGCATGCCCCACAAAAGGCCCTTTTAAGGGCTGGTAAGGTAAAGAGCTTTGAAATTTGTTTAATTTAGAATAGGGCAGGGAATTTTTGTTATTTTGGGGGTTTATTATTTTATTAGGGGGCTTAGAATAGGTGTAATTAGCTTAAAAATCTTGTAATCTTTTTTTTATTTTTGTAATTTAGTGTTTGTTTTTTTTTGTAATTTAGTTTAGTTAATTTAATTGTATTTTTAGATAGATGTTAGTAGTTTATTAAATTTATTGATAGTGTAGGTGTATTTGTAACTTAGGTTAGGATTTATTTTACAGGTAATTGGGTAATTATTTTAACTAGGTAGATATTAAATAGTTAATAACTATTTAATATCTATTATACCTAGTTAAAATAATTAACTATTTACCTGTAAAATAAATATTAACCCTAACATAGCTATAATGTAATTATTAATTATATTGTAGCTATCTTAGGGTTTATTTTATAGGTAAGTATTTAGATTTAAATAGGAATATTTTAGTTTATAAATTAATTAGATTAATTTAATATAAATTTAGTTAGGGGTGTTAGGGTTAGATAGAGTTAATATAGTTAATATAAATACTATAGTAACTATATTAACTATATTAACCCTAATATAATTAGGGTTAATATAGTTAATATATATATAATGTAATACCTATATTAACTATAATATACTTAGGGTTAATATAGATAATATAGCTGGCGGCAGGGTAGGTAGATTAAATTAGGGGTTAATCATTTTAATAGAGATGGCGGCGGTGTAAGGGGCTTACATTGGGGGTTAATAATTTTAATATAGATGGCGGCGGTGTTAGGGGCTCACTTTAGGGGGTTATAGATATAATATAGCTGGCGGCGGGGTACGGGAGCGGCGGTTTAGGGGTTAATAATTTTATTAGGTTGCGGCGGGGTAAAGGAGCGGCGGTTTAGGGGTTAATAGCATTTTTATTGTTAGGCTAGTGAGGGGGGATAGCGGATAGAGGGTTAGACAGTGCGGGCTATGTTAGGGAGGCGTGTTAGACAGTGCGGGCTATGTTAGGGAGGCGTGTTAGACAGTGCGGGCTATGTTAGGGAGGCGTGTTAGACAGTGCGGGTGTTTTAGACTTTAGTCAGGTTTTATAGGCGCCGGCAGATTCTAACGTGGCGCAAGTCACTGGCGACGCCAGAAATTTGTACTTACGCAGATTTCTGGACATCGCTGGTTTGTGAGACTTACGGCACGTTAGCATCTGACGGCGACCTATATGGGATAGCTCGAGTTGCGAGCTGAAACTGCGGGCGACGCCGGTTCCCTCGCTTGCGCCGCAAACTGCGATCGATATCGGATCGCGCCCTGTATTGTTAAGGTACATCCAAAATCATAACAAAATAGTTCACCAAAAATCATATTTTTTTAAAAATGTAAAATTTGTATGTAAATTACTCAGAAATAAATCATATTAAATATACACAGCATAAATCGTAATTAAAGTACACTGGTTGTGCAAAAAACTGAAATTCATACTATAAGTACAAAATACAAAGCGTAATTGTTGTTTTTCGTAAAATTGGGTTAAACATGCCCGAAGGCGGAGCTAGCCAGCTACAGGAGAAGACGTTTTTCTCTGCAGCTCCGTACAAATTGAGACAAATTTGGCCATAAATCAACCCAAAACGGTGATAAAAGAGATTATAATTGGAGTTCATAATAGCTTGAGACCCTGGGGGCTCCTTTGGTGGTTGCCTTTGAGAAGCGCAAACAGAAATTGGCAGGGAAGGGAGTGGACGCCATTTTAGAAAGCTGCATGGAGCAGCTTCACAGGGTCTCCTCCGGACTGAACAATTTCACAGATCCCGGCCGCAATCACCCAACGGAACACAGTGCAAGGTACATAATAGTAGTGCAACACCTAAATTGGGATATCAGAAGCTTTGCCGGGTAACAAAAAGAATAACTGGTGCCATCTTGGGACTACATACAAAGCTTAGGCTTCTTAAAAACTATTCCCCAAACATTTAATACAGCTTCATGAGGGAATGAACTCTTATATACACGCTATTATTGCGACTAGCATCAAAGATATAGGCTGTTTTTGATCTCAGATTTAGCTGGAATATAACTATAGCTAACCATTATATTTTGGAGTGCCATTTCCCTTGTGGCATTTCAAAACTTTTTCTTCTTGCTTTGGGCTTCTTAAACATATACAGACATTGTATAGCAGTCAAAATATATTGTGGCTGTGGCTGGAGGTGGAGAGGAATGAGATAAAGCCAGGAAGAATATAGTAAATGAGAATCTTATCTCTCTGACTTGATTCTGTTTGGAATTGTTTGTTTGTGATCCTGACAGGATAGAGATACCCACAGAGAGTTGACTCAAAACCACTAATGGTAAAGAGCTTTTTGGAAGAAACAAACAATTTTTACTTGCAAGAGAGAATAAGAAATAAAATGTCCCTTATCAAATAAAAATGATCTGCCATACCTAACAAGAGCATGAATGTAAGAGGTGATACACTTAGAGGCTGATCTGCAAAATGAAAATACGCTACAAACATAAAATACTGCAGTAGATGTATTGGGTTTTTTTCTGCTGTGTGTGGTGTTGTAGTTGTGTTTCCTTGGCTGTTAATTTTTCTGCATTCTTCTACACAACATACCGGTCTTTGAATAAGAATTTGGCTACAAACTGCTTTTGCTGGTGTGAGGTACCTGCTTGAATACTTTTCTACCATGGCTTCTACAAAAGGGAAAAATCAAACATTGAAGGACTGTATCTCTCAGGCCAAAAAAAAGCATAATCAATGTCTTGTGCAATCACCTTCACAGGAACTGTTGGAAACTGAAAATACAGTTATACCAGATATAGAACAGCCAGATAGTGCCTCTCGTGAAGTGCTGCTTAAACAAATAAAAATAGTATTCCAAGAAGAACTTAAGTCTTCATTGCAGGAACTCAGACAAGATATTCTAGAAATTGGCACAAGAACGGCTGACCTAAAGGTAAAGGACATTACAGAAGAAATTCCGTCACTGCAAAAATCCATTGAAGACCAGCAATCTCAAATTCTTCAACTTCAAATACAACTAGAAGATATAGAAACAGATCTCGGTGATCAAATATTAGAATTAGAAATCTACCGGAGACGTATACCAACTTATCTAACACTCTAAATACTATTTGGAAGCAACTAATACTAGAAGTAGAGGAGCAGTTTCTACTTATGGACAGAGTACATAGGGCTCTTAACAGGCCCCCACTCCCCAACATGGCAAGAGATGTAATCATCAAGTTTCATTATTATCACACTAAAGATAAGATCCTGCAGGCAGCCAGATAATTCCAAACGGTAGAGTTTGAGGGTCATAAAATTTCTCTTTTTGCAGACCTGTCTCCCATCACCCTAAAGAAAAGAAGGGACTCAAGCAAGTTGTTTCCATTTTGCAACAACACCAAATTAAATATAAATGGAACTTCCCTTTTAAACTTACCTTTGTGTATAATAAAATTACTTATTCTTGTACAAACGTGCAGGAAGGTACGGAACTGTTACAGAAATTGAACCTAATGTTGTAGATTCATGAACAACCTCAGCCACAACGTTCACCAAGGAAATAATTTGAGAGCAGCTGGAAACAGGTCGGCAAAGACAAGTCAGCTAAACTATCCCCAGCTAAGAAAAATTCAAGTCCACAGGAAAAGCTCATGGACTTAGAGACATGACCAGTCATTTAATTGATTCTGGTTCTTATATTGCTCTCCTCTTTCTCTGGAAGGATTCTTTTAAGATTTGTCTGGATCAGAATTCAAGTAGTGGAGACCTTGAAACAATTACAAGTACTTCAATTAAAGATTTTTACTGTTGTTTCTGTTGGTTTTGTTTCTCCTTTTTCTAACAGGTTAATTTTAGACTGTAAAAATGGAAGCATCTATTTGTTTCACACTCTAGTCTAGGATCTGTTGGGACCCAGGGTCAATCTCTAGAGACAGGAGATATTGAAACAAGTATAAATGTATTAATGAAAAGTTTTTTGCTGCTGTTACTGTTGGTTTTGTTTTCCTTTTTTCTTACAGGTCAATTCTAGATTGTAACAATGTAAGTAATTATTTGTTTAACATTCTGCTCCAGAATTTGTTGGGCTCCTCCTGTTATATGTTTGGACTAATAAAACTACAAGTTTAGTCGAGGGGAAAAAAAATGAGAATGGTAATGTAGATTAGCATATCTCCTTAATCAAATTAAATGTCATCTCAAACTTACTAACAGTTTATTTAGTTTGTATTCATTTTGATTGCCATGTTTGGCATTTGCTGGATATTAATGTATGATTTAAAAAAAAAAAAAAAAATTGTGCTGTCCACGCCTCTCCCCACATTTCGGTTTGCTCCTAGTCTGCTGGTGGTCAATTCGACTTATACATGGGTGGTAAGTTGTATTGTTTCTTATATTTTCCTTACATGTCAGCATTATATTCTAGTATTAGATATGTCTATTAAGGTAATTTCACATAATGTATGAGGGCTACATTCAAATATTAAGAGGAAAAAAGCAATTATTGATTATAAAACACGCAAAGCACATATCATTATGCTTCAAGAAACTTACTTTACCCATACACAAACACCTAAATATTGGGATTCTTTATACCAGGTACAGTAACATGCAGTTGGGAAAAAGCAGAAGGGAGGAGTCTCCATATTACAACATTCTTCCCTCAATTTTCAGGAAGAGGAGGTTATCATAGATAAGGAAGGAAAATACATTATCTTGAGAGAATGTATACATGATTCTCAAGTAATTTTGGGAAATATTTATGCCCCCAATGAAGGCCAGTCTACATTTATAGCAAGCTCATTACTATTTGGAAATGCTATAAACTTATTTTGGCGGGAAACTTTAACCTAACGCTAGATAATAATATTGATAGGTCCACTTTACAAGAGTATACCAATAGGGGAACTAATCAGAAGATATTAGGAGATTTTTTAATAGATCATAACCTAATTAATGGGTGGCGCACACTACATCATGGAGATAGATCTTACACTTATTACTCTGTGGTACACGATACTTACTCAAGAATAGATTACATCCTACTAAGTCAAATATTGATACAATTACTACAATCAGCAACAATATTACCTTCCACATGGTCAGATCATTCCATTGTGGAATTACCCTTGAGAGGTGATTTAATCCAAATAGGATAAGTGTCCTTAAAGGCGATATATTTCTGCAAAAGTTACAAATACAAATTAAACATTTTATGGAGGATAACTTAAACTCAACACATAACCCGTTATCAGTTTGGGGGCCTTTAAGGCCTTTATCAGAGGTGTCATTATTGAAGAATCTGCCAAAATTAACACAATAAGAACTAATAGGATTTTGCTGCTTAGACAAAACTCAAAGGGAACTCAAAAACAAGTAACCTCTACCTCGGAAGTGGTTGACCCTTTGAGTAAGAAAAAATAGGAATTAGATAAAATACTAACAGATGAAGCTCGTAGATCTATCAAAATGATTGATGCCAATTATTTTGTTTACTCAAAAAAACTGGATAGACTATTGTCAAGAAAACTCAAAGATATTACAAGAGCAATAGCAATACCCCAGATACAAAAACAGAATGGCAGTACAACTAATGACCCAGAGGAAATATCAGACACATTTGCTAAATATTATCAAAAATTATATTGTCTAGAGTCTAGAGTTAACAGGGATACAGATCAGATTAAAACTAGGGAATTCTTGACAGAATGTAGACTTCCTACTATTACAGAAGAGGCATTGGAGTCATTAAATGCCCCCATTTTAGTATCTGAGATACAATCAGCAATCAAAACCTTGAAACCCTCCAAGGCCTCTGGGCCTGATGTTTTTTCAGGCCTATTCTATAAAACTTTTTCAGCGGATCTAGCCCCACATTTGGTTTTATTTTTTAACCATATTATGAAGAGAGGAGAAATCCCCATGGAATTATTGACATCTAGAATTGCTGTGATTCCTAAACAAGGAAAGGATACATTTAATTGTCAGAACTACAGACCTATCTCTTTAATCAATAAGGATCTCAAACTGTTTACTTAAATACTCGCCACCAGACTTAATGATTTTTTACCAGATCTGATCTCATCAGACCAAGTTGAATTTATTAAAGAAAGAGACACCCCTGATAACATTAGAAAAGTGATAGATCTAGTGGATTAAGCAACAAAAAAAGATGCCTAATCTGTTTATTTCATTAGATGCAGAAAAGGCTTTTGATAGGGTCTCATGGACACATATGTTTCAAGTATTAAATGCATTTTGGTATCAGTGGACCCTTTCAGGACAATATAAAATCAATCTATTCCCTCCCAACAGCATTTATAAAAATAGCAGGTTATCAATCACAAACAATTACTATTGAGAATGGTACAAGACAGGGGTGTCCACTATCCCCTCTCCTATTTGCCCTTATTATAGTGCCTTTGGCTGCAAAAAATAGATTAGACCCCGATATTTCTGGAATTGAAGTTGAAAACAAACAATATAAACTTGCACTATTTGCGGATAATGTTATTTTAACGATTACAAAACCCATGATTTCACTACCTCTAGTCTAGCTTTTGTTCTGTCTCAGCTGAGTGCATCTCTCTCTTTTTATATTCATGCACTAGCTTTTGTTCTGTCTCAGCTAAGTGCATCTCTCTCTTTTTATATTTATGCAACTAGCTTTTGTTCTGTCTCAGCTGAGTGCATCTCTCTCTTTTTTTATATTTATGCAACTAGCGTTTGTTCTGTCTCAGCTGAGTGCATCTCTCTCTTTTTATATTTACTACCTCTAGTCTATCAGACTATTACAAAATTTGGATATCTGCCAGGATACAAAATAAATGCAGATAAGTGTGAGGCAGTAGGCATAAATATACCTGAACATACTAAAAATTACTGGCTATCAATTTTGACTTTCGGTGGACTAGCTATTAAATATTTGGGCGTAGCTAATCCGGATAAACTAGATAATCTATATAAACTGAATTACACCCCAATATTAGTTAAGTTAAGAAAGGAAATAGAAAAGTGGAATAGATATAATGGGGGGTAGTTATCAACGCGTCTACTTTTCCTGCCTTCGCCGGCCCAATACGCCCGCCTAAGCTCGCCTCACATCGCTGCCGCGGACCTGCCAAAATTCACCTACGTTATCAAAAAAGCTGTCAAAAAGCCACGCACCAAGTACGGGGCGATGAGCAGCGGACTGTGAGAGTTATCACTCATCCGATCTCGCTGCTCTTCGGCTTTTTTACAGCTTTCTTTCTAGCCTGTCACTAAGCACCCACACTAAACTACACTGTTCTACCTCCTATACCGGCGCCCCCGGAGCCCCCCGCAACGAAATAAAGTTAGTAACCCCTAAACCGCCGCTCCTAGACCCCGCCGCAACTCTTATAAATGTATTAACCCCTAAACCGCAGCTCCCGGACACCGCCGCAACCTACATTATACCTAGTAACCCCTATCCTGCCCCCACTATACCGCCGCCCTCTATAATAAAGTTATTAACCCCTATCCTGCTGATCCCGCACCTCGCCACAACTAAATAAATAGTTTAACCCCTAAACCGCCGCTCCCTGACCCCGCCGCAACTATAATATATGTATTAACCTTTAAACCGCCGCTCCCGGACCCCGCCGCAACCTATATTAAATTTATTAACCCCTATCCTACCCCCCTACACCGTCGCCACCTATAATACATTTATTAACCCCTATCCTGCCCCCCACTACACCGCCGCCACTGTAATAAAATTATTGACCCCTAAACCTAAGTCTAACACTAACCCTAACACCCCCTAACTTAAATATTAATTAAATAAATCTAAATAATATTTCTATTATGAACTAAATTTATCCTATTTAAAACTAAATACTTACCTTTAAAATAAACCCTAATATAGCTACAATATAAAGAATAATTATATTGTAGCTATGTTAGGATTTATTTTTATTTTACAGGCAAATTTCAATTTATTTTAACTAGGTACACTACCTATTAAATAGTTATTAACTATTTAATAGCTTACCTAGCTAAAATAAAGAGAAATTTACCTGTAAAATAAAAACTAACCTAAGTTACAATAACACTACACTATACTTTAATAAATTAATCCTATTTAAAACTAAATACTTACCTGTAAATTAAACCCTAAAATAGCTACAATATAATTAATAATTACATTGTAGCTATTTTAGGATTTATATTTATTTTACAGGTAACTTGGTATTTATTTTAGCTAGTTAGAATAGTTATTAAATAGTTATTAACTATTTAATAACTACCTAGCTAAAAGAAATACAAAATTACCTGTAAAATAAATCCTAACCTAAGTTACAATTAAACCTAACACTACACTATCATTACATTAATTAAATAAATTAACTACAAATAACTACAATTAAATACAATTACATAAACTAACTAAAGTACAAAAAATAAAAAAAGCTAAGTTACAAAAAATAAAAAAATAAGTTACAAACATTTAAAAAATATTACAACAATTTTAAGCTACACCTAATCTAAGCCCCCTAATAAAATAACAAAGCCCCCCAAAATAAAAAAATGCCCTACCCTATTCTAAATTAAAAAAGTTCAAAGCTCTTTTACCTTATCAGCCCTTAAAAGGGCCTTTCGTGGGGCATGCCCCAAAAAATTCAGCTCTTTTGCCTGTAAAAGAAAAATACAACCCCCCCAACATTAAAACCCACCACCCACATACCCCTAATCTAACCCAAACCCCCCTTAAAAAAACCTAACACTACCCCCCTGAAGATCATCCTACCTTGAGTCGTCTTCACTCAGCCAAGCAGCAATGGAACCGAAGAGGAGATCCGGAGCGGCAGAAGTTATCCTCCAAGGGGCGCTGAAGAAATCTTCCATCCAATTCTTCCTAAACTTTTATATTTATTTCGTTCACTGCCGATATCAGTACCACTCAAGGATATAAAAAAAATACAAGCAGACATTCTTTCATTTATATGGAAGAGGCAAAACCCAAGAATAACAAAAATACTATAATATGCAAGTGTGCAAGGAGAGTTACAATAAATGTCACTGTATTTAAGCTATGTAATATAACGTCCTCTTTAAAGGGGATGTTGCAGACCCATACACAAACTATATTTAAAAAATATGTAAGAAAGACTATGATAGTATAATCCACTTATCATAAAAAGACAGGGAATAAAGCACTCTTTTTACTTTTTATTTGTATAGCTTAAGGATTTTTGCAATACCATTTGTCAATGTGCAAAAAATCCGATATAGAGACACTCTCTCACAGGAGAAACTATGGCCTCTATTTATCAAAGGTCTTGCGGACCTGATCTGACAGTGCGGATCAGGTCCGCAAGACCTCACTAAATGCGGAGAGCAATACACTCTCCGCATTTAACATTGCACCAGCAGCTCACAAGAGCTGCTGGTGCAACGCCGCCCCCTGCTGACTCGCGGCCAATCGGCCACCAGCAGGGAGGTGTCAATCAACCCGATCGTACTGCTCAGAGCAGGCGGACAGGTTATGGAGCAGCTGCTTCATTACTGCTGTTTCTGGCGAGCCTGCAGGCTCGCCAGAAACACGGGGCATCAAGCTCCATTCGGAGCTTGATAGATAGGCCCCTATACATCAACTAACATTGCTGAATCAAATACGATATAGGGGTCGGTAAATTATATACAGTGAAAACATATACAGTGAAAACGAAACATCAAAATAATGGGAAAGGGAAAATCAAAAAACCTGCAACACCTTTCCAGAGGGCAGCCCCAACTCTGTGGAAGGGAAATGCTGTCATGGAAAAAATATGTAGCATCTATGCAGTTTTTTAATTTTCCCCTTTAAAGTGGATAATGACCACTGTGGACACTTACAAACCACATGCAGCATACAGAAATGGTGTTGTCAGGCATGTATATACACATTTTAGGCTGTAAATGTAAAGACAATATGCAGTAATATGAACACAAGGAAAAATTTACAAAGAGTACCAACATTAATACTTTTTGAATGATCAAACAGTGGTGAGTTTACACATGGCTCTGTCCATGAACCAATAACTGTAATTTGTGTTCCAGTGTGAGCTCAAAGTAACAAATGATATTTCCAGACAAAAAGTTTCCTTTTTTAAAAAGATGGCCAGCACTTTAGTATTCAAGGTTATTCATATTGCCAAGCTTCCATTATTAGCATAAGCTCAAGCGGAGTTCAAGACTGAAGCAGACATGAAATCCAACATGCAGGTGTGTTTTAATGAATGCTAAGTACAAGCTGGAGCTGTAGGCGATCCATCAAAAGGCAACGTGTGCTGTTTGCAAAAGTGAAGCAAATATGTAGCGATTTCAAAGCAAACAGTCCTTCTCATATCAACTGCACACAACGGTAAGGAATATCTCCAATCACATACCTAGGTGCTGGGTTTTTTCAGTGGCTTGTAAACCGTCTGGAATTCCTCATGGAGCAACTGGAGACTTGTGTAAACTTCTCAAGCAATATCAAACTCTCTCCAACATGTGTGAACCCACCACTGTTTGATCATTCAAAAAGTTAATTAATGTTGGCACTCTTTGTACATTTTTCCTTGTGTTCATATTACTGCATATTTTCTTTACATTTACAGCCTAAATTGTGTATATACATGCCTGACAACACCATTTCAGTATGCTGCATGTGGTTTGTAAGTGTCCACAGTGGTCATTATCCTCTTTAAAGGATAAATAAAAAAACTGAATAGATCCTACATATTTTTTTCCATAACAGCATTTCCCTTCCTTCAGAGTTGGGGCTGTGTTGCAGGTTTTTTGATTTTCCCTTTCTCCAACAATCTCATAGTGACGTCACTCCCATTATTTTGATCAGCTTTGTTTTTGTTTTCACTGTATATGTTTTCACTGTATATAATTTACCAACACCTATATCATATTTGATTCAGCAATGCTAGTTGATGTATAGTTTCTCCTGTGAGAGAGTGTCTCTATATCGGATTTTTTGCACATTGACAATTGGTATTGCAAAAATCCTTAAGCTATACAAATAAAAAGTAAAAAGAGTGCTTGATTCCCTGTCGTTTTATGATAAGTAGATTACACTATCATAGTCTTTCTTACATATTTTTGAAATATACCAAAAATACTATGCTCCTACATAAATCAAATGGAGGGCTGGGTGTTCCAGACCTTAAATCATATTATAATTCAGCACATATTGCCCAAACGGCTTTGTGGTTTAAAAAAGATAACAAAATAGACTGGATCCAATTGGAAAGTGAAATGATAGGAGTTTTTCCTATAGATCAACTATTATGGCCTGAGGAAAAATGCAAAACAATTAACTGGTGATAAGTACATATATAATTGGTATTTTAAATAATATCCTATGTATTTTATACTCTCAAAGAGAGATATATGGATATGAAATATTAATCTGTATGGGATAGTAGCCCAATGTAGACATAATTGTGTGAAAACCATATATATTTGCTGATCTCAAGGTATGTATGTGATGTTGAGGGGATGGCTGAAGAAAGAAATGGAATCCAGGATGAAGATATTGTAGTCCTTTTTGAATCGTTTCATGGAGAATATGGTTTTAAACGCATTTTATATATTATAAGTGGAATATGTCCATGTGTGGTCTTGGAATGATCAGAGAAAACGATACTGTGTGACCCATGTGTATATGAACATGTAACTTTGTAATATAAAGAAATTATAGTATTTTAAATAAACAGTTTAAAGAAATGTTTTTACTGTATAGAAATAATTGAATGAAACTGTTTGTCTCTGTCTGCTGCCCCCGATGGCCTAAATCCAGTATTACAGCAAAAAGGCATTTGGTTGTTAACAAAGATGCGTTTCCCTAGCAACCATGCATTCCCAGGGAACCAATGAAGGGAAAAAATTTCGTTAAGGGCCAAAACAATTCACCAATGATGGTACAGAACAAAAAGGGATGGGTTTATATCACATGATTTAACCCCAAGCATGGAGATAGTCTGGGCTGGTCTTTTCCTGCTAACTAGTGACTGATAATTTGATGCCTGGAACATGGTCACTATAAGCAAAATTGCTACCCTTCTTATCCACATTGCAAAATACTTCTTTTGTTTTCTGAGGGGAATTGGACCTATTGAGAAATTCTGGAAATTGGACTTATTCATTGGTTACCTTGTAAAGTATAAGAGGTTGCTAAATATAAGTAATATTTAAAGCAAACATTCATTGTTGCTGTAGTTAGCAGATTTATAAAAAAAAACAATTTGTATTTTAACCTTGTATTTCATAGCCTATGCATTTTAAAAATAATCATTAATACTAAGTAATTTATCTTTGCAAATATACAAATATATTTTAGAATTGGTCTTAATTGTAGGTAATTAAGAATTTATTTCAGCTTAGATAGATTGGCATTGAAACTGACTGTTTATATTAAGAATATATATATATATATATATATATATATATATATATATATATATATATATACTTCTGGTGTCTGGGGTCTAATTAGAATTGTATTAGAATCATTTGTAGGTTAAATAACTTAATTGTACCAGTCTGAATGTTAGTGGCTCATGTCCTGGTATCTAATTGTGGTATTTTAAATGCAACTCTGATTTGAGAGACTATTGTGAATAAGGCAACTTTTATGATCTTTGCATAGCATATTATAATAG
This sequence comes from Bombina bombina, assembly GCF_027579735.1. Taxonomy (NCBI): domain Eukaryota; kingdom Metazoa; phylum Chordata; class Amphibia; order Anura; family Bombinatoridae; genus Bombina; species Bombina bombina. The sequence continues at coordinate 517,877,916 of NC_069499.1, read as the reverse complement.
TTTAAACATGTATAGTATTGATTCCTGTCTGGTTCTCTATAAATATAATTCAATGTGTCTATAAATTTTAACTAATAAAAAGAACTTAGACATTTATATTAATTTTATGGTTTTGTATATGCATTTTATTGGGGTTTTATTTTAAAGAATAATTATTAAATATATTGTGTTATAACCCGGCTATATACTGACATATTATATGGAGGCACCGCTATAGATATTATTAATATTTATCACATTGATTTGATATATTTGTAGTAAATAGAAATTATTAAAAAGAAATATAAATTGTAAAAAAATTAATCTAAAAAATAAATCATTATTATTATTATTTTTTTGTTGTGATTAAATATTTCAAAATTAATATTAATATCTTGGAATATTATTAAAAATTAATTTTTGAAAAATTGATAAAAATATTAATTTTTCATATTTCAAAATGAAAATTAATATTTTTTGAAAATATATATTTTTCTTCTTCTTATTGGCCAAAATTGTATTAGCGTTTTAATTTAACTAAATACTAAGCCAATATAATAATGTCTGTAACCAGAAGTGAATCATTTAATTTTATACATAGTGTTGAAATTTGTCCCCCAAAAATACCACTCACTAAAGGCAATGTTCTTAAGGTGGACATTATAGGCCACATTTAAAAGAGGTTTAATATTGCGGGTGAATTCAATTATTACATGGATATGCTTGAAATTAAGGCTAAAAATATTGCTATTGATGATGAAAGGTGGAATGAAAAAAGTGAATTATTCCAAGAACTATTAAAAATTAATCAATGCAAAAATCTCAAAAAGTGAGACGAACTAATACTAAAATCTTGGCCCTTGTAATATGCATTATTGACAAAATGTCACTATACCTCATAGAGAAAGAATTGCAAATACAGGGGCTAGAAAATAGTATTCGCTCTTCACGCAGATGCAAAGAGAATTTAAATATAGCTGAAAATAAAATTGATGAGTTTGCCCAAGACATAGCCGCCTTAGATAAGCATAACCTAAATTTACTAGCAAAAATACAAGAGTTAAATAAAGAGCTCCACAAAGCCAGAGAGAATTAAGTGGTTTAAAAAGATTGTATCGCCATAATGAAAACCCCTCTATTAGCAGTGAGAATAATGCAGATAATTCTAACTCTCTAACGGCTAGATTTAGAGTTCGGCGGTAGCCGTGAAAACCAGTGTTAGAGGCTCCTAACGCTGGTTTTAGGCTACCGCCGGTATTTGGAGTCACTCAAAATAGGGTCTAACGCTCACTTTTCAGCCGCGACTTTTCCATACCGCAGATCCCCTTACGTCAATTGCGTATCCTATCTTTTCAATGGGATCTTTCTAACGCCGGTATTTAGAGTCGTTTCTGAAGTGAGCATTAGAGCTCTAACGACAAAACTCCAGCCGCCGAAAAATAGCAGGAGTTAAGAGCTTTCTGGGCTAACGCCGGTTCATAAAGCTCTTAACTACTGTACCCTAAAGTACACTAACACCCATAAACTACCTATGTACCCCTAAACCGAGGTCCCCCCCACATCGCCGCCACTCGATTAAAATTTTTTAACCCCTAATCTGCCGACCGCCACCTACGTTATACTTATGTACCCCTAATCTGCTGCCCCTAACCCCGCCGACCCCTGTATTATATTTATTAACCCCTAACCTGCCCCCCACAACGTCGCCTCCACCTGCCTACACTTATTAACCCCTAATCTGCCGAGCGGACCTGAGCGCTACTATAATAAAGTTATTAACCCCTAATCCGCCTCACTAACCCTATCATAAATAGTATTAACCCCTAATCTGCCCTCCCTAACATCGCCGACACCTAACTTCAATTATTAACCCCTAATCTGACGACCGGAGCTCACCGCTACTATAATAAATGGATTAACCCCTAAAGCTAAGTCTAACCCTAACACTAACACCCCCCTAAGTTAAATATAATTTAAATCTAACGAAATTCATTAACTCTTATTAAATAAATTATTCCTATTTAAAGCTAAATACTTACCTGTAAAATAAATCCTAATATAGCTACAATATAAATTATAATTATATTGTAGCTATTTTAGGATTAATATTTATTTTACAGGCAACTTGGTAATTATTTTAACCAGGTACAATAGCTATTAAATAGTTAAGAACTATTTAATAGTTACCTAGTTAAAATAATAACAAAATTACCTGTAAAATAAATCCTAACCTAAGTTATAATTAAACCTAACACTACCCTATCAATAAATTAATTAAATAAAATACCTACAATTACCTACAATTAACCTAACACTACACTATCAATAAATAAATTAAATACAATTGCTACAAATAACTACAATTACATAAACTAACTAAAGTACAAAAAATAAAAAAGAACTAAGTTACAAAAAATAAAAAAATATTTACAAACATAAGAAAAATATTACAACAATTTTAAACTAATTACACCTACTCTAAGCCCCCTAATAAAATAACAAAGACCCCCAAAATAAAAAAATGCCCTACCCTATTCTAAATTAATAGAGTTAAAAGCTCTTTTACCTTACCAGCCCTGAACAGGGCCCTTTGCGGGGCATGCCCCAAGAAAATCAGCTCTTTTGCCTGTAAAAAAAAACATACAATACCCCCCCCAACATTACAACCCACCACCCACATACCCCTAATCTAACCCAAACCCCCTTAAATAAACCTAACACTAAGCCCCTGAAGATCTTCCTACCTTGTCTTCACCATCCAGGTATCACCGATCCGTCCTGGCATCCGGTGCTGAAGAGGTCCAGAAGAGGCTCCAAAGTCTTCCTCCTATCCGGCAAGAAGAGGACATCCGGACCGGCAAACATCTTCTCCAAGCGGCATCTTCGATCTTCTTCCATCCGGTGCGGAGCGGGTCCATCTTGAATCAGCCGACGCGGATCCATCCTCTTCTTTCTGTGTCTCCCGACGAATGACGGTTCCTTTAAGGGACGTCATCCAAGATGGCGTCCCTCGAATTCCGATTGGCTTATAGGATTCTATCAGCCAATCGGAATTAAGGTAGGAATATTCTGATTGGCTGATGGAATCAGCCAATCAGAATCAAGTTCAATCCGATTGGCTGATCCAATCAGCCAATCAGATTGAGCTCGCATTCTATTGGCTGATCGGAACAGCCAATAGAATGCGAGCTCAATCTGATTGGCTGATTGGATCAGCCAATCGGATTGAACTTGATTCTGATTGGCTGATGGAATCAGCCAATCAGAATATTCCTACCTTAATTCCGATTGGCTGATAGAATCCTATCAGCCAATCGGAATTCGAGGGACGCCATCTTGGATGACGTCCCTTAAAGGAACCGTCATTTGTCGGGAGACACAGAAAGAAGAGGATGGATCCGCGTCGGCTGATTCAAGATGGACCCGCTCCACACCGGATGGAAGAAGATCGAAGATGCCGCTTGGAGAAGATGTTTGCCGGTCCGGATGTCCTCTTCTTGCCGGATAGGAGGAAGACTTTGGAGCCTCTTCTGGACCTCTTCAGCACCGGATGCCAGGACGGATCGGTGATACCTGGATGGTGAAGACAAGGTAGGAAGATCTTCAGGGGCTTAGTGTTAGGTTTATTTAAGGGGGGTTTGGGTTAGATTAGGGGTATGTGGGTGGTGGGTTGTAATGTTGGGGGGGGTATTGTATGTTTTTTTTTACAGGCAAAAGAGCTGATTTTCTTGGGGCATGCCCCGCAAAGGGCCCTGTTCAGGGCTGGTAAGGTAAAAGAGCTTTTACATTTATTAATTTAGAATAGGGTAGGGAATTTTTTATTTTGGGGGTCTTTGTTATTTTATTAGGGGGCTTAGAGTAGGTGTAATTATTTTAAAATTGTTGTAATATTTTTCTTATGTTTGTAAATATTTTTTTATTTTTTGTAACTTAGTTCTTTTTTATTTTTTGTACTTTAGTTAGTTTATGTAATTGTAGTTATTTGTAGAAATTGTATTTAATTTATTTATTGATAGTGTAGTGTTAGGTTAATTGTAGGTAATTGTAGGTAGTTTATTTAATTTATTTATTGATAGTGTAGTGTTAGGTTTTATTGTAGGTAATTGTAGGTATTTTATTTAATTAATTTAATGATAGGGTAGTGTTAGGTTTAATTATAACTTAGGTTAGGACTTATTTTACAGGTAATTTTGTTATTATTTTAACTAGGTTACTATTAAATTCTTCTTAACTATTTAATAGCTATTGTACCTGGTTAAAATAAATACAAAGTTACCTGTAAAATAAATATTAATCCTAAAATAGCTATAATATAATTATAATTTATATTGTAGCTATATTAGGATTTATTTTACAGGTAAGTATTTAGCTTTAAATAGGAATAATTTATTTAATAAGAGTTAATTAATTTCGTTAGATGTAAATTATATTTAATTTAGGGGGGTGTTAGTGTTAGGGTTAGACTTAGCTTTAGGGGTTAATCCATTTATTATAGTAGCGATGAGCTCCGGTCGTCAGATTAGGGGTTAATAATTGAAGTTAGGTGTCGGAGATGTTAGGGAGGGCAGATTAGGGGTTAATACTATTTATTATAGGGTTAGTGAGGCGGATTAGGGGTTAATAACTTTATTATAGTAGCGCTCAGGTCCGCTCGGCAGATTAGGGGTTAATAAGTGTAGGCAGGTGTCGGGGACGTTGAGGGGGGCAGATTAGGGGTTAATAAATATAATATAGGGGTCGGCGGTGTTAGGGGCAGCAGATTAGGGGTACATAGGGATAACGTAGGTTGCGGCGGTGTACGGAGCGGAAGATTAGGGGTTAAAAATAATATGCAGGGGTCAGCGATAGCGGGGGCGGCAGATTAGGGGTTAATAAGTGTAAGGTTAGGGGTGTTTAGACTCGGGGTACATGTTAGAGTGTTAGGTGCAGACGTAGGAAGTGTTTCCCCATAGGAAACAATGGGGCTGCGTTAGGAGCTGAACGCTGCTTTTTTGCAGGTGTTAGGTTTTTTTACAGCTCAAACAACCCCATTGTTTCCTATGGGAGAATCGTGCACGAGCACGTTTTTGAGGCTGGCCGCGTCCGTAAGCAACTCTGGTATCGAGAGTTGCATTTGCGGTAAAAATGCTCTACGCTCCTTTTTTGGAGCCTAACGCAGCATTTATTTGAACTCTCGATACCAGAGTTAATTTTATGCTGCGGCCAGAAAAAAGCCTGCGGAGCGTTAACAGCCCATCTACCGCCAAACTCCAAATCTAGGCCTTAGAGAATGCATCAGAGATGAAATGCAGAAATTTAGGGAAGAATTTAGACAAAGGACCCCTGTTGAGTCAGAAGTAAATTTCTCAAATAGACAATCACCTCATGATATAAATTCATGAAGCTGCTATAACGCAGCTGAGGAGGGGGAGGGAAGCTCTAGTAGTGAGTCAGAGGGTGGAGCTAACTACCCAAATAGCCCACGTAGTACTAATGTACGTAGGGGGTCTCCCCATAGTAATAAGGCAGGTAAGAGATGCTCCAGCACCAAAAATAAGACTCCTAGGACATCCCAAGATACGTCTAATAAGGTATATGACACCCCTAAAATAATTACTTTCTTAAAGGATTCAGTACCTAAATTCTCCAACAAGGGAACAAACTTTATAATTGACCACTTAGCGACTTATGAAAATGCTTTGTCCATTATGAATGTTACAAGTGAGCAGTCAAAAATGGACTTTCTGCCCTGGGCATTTGAAAGTAAATATCACAAATTCTTTACTTCACTAAAGGATATGAATATTCATTTCTGGAATGAGACAAAACGACAGTGCAGAAAAGAATTCAGGCAATATCGCACTAAAACTGCAGCGAAAATAGCTGTATACGGTTTAAAATGTAGTGCAAATCAAAGCCCTATAGAATTCCTTTCTGTACTGAAAAATGCGTACAGTATGGCTGAACATTATCCCATATTTGAATGTTCAGAATTTGTAAATTTATTTTTCAAAGCATTGCCCACGCACTTCAAAGTTAATTTAGCTAGGGATTTTGATGAGCACTGCTCATTAGACTGGCTGATCAAAGAGAGTACAAAGATATACTCCATTCAGCAGTCCGGTGAACAGGGGGTTAAAAGGGAATCAAAACCCAGTCCTAAAGTAGTGGCCAAAACTAGGGTGTCACCTAGCCCCCTAAATTTAGAGTCCAAAAAGAAGAAGATGCAGAAGTGGCCCGAGAAAACAGGGCATCCCCACAAAGTTTTAACTCTGCCCCTCCCCCAACACGGGCTGAGGCGCAGAGAAACTATATAAAAAATGGGGGGGGCATACCCAGGTAAATAATTATCACCAAAGAGATGAACACCCACAAAATAATTGGTATCCCCATAAAAATAAATACCAAAAGTAGCAAAAATACTCTCAGGATAACCAGACACCCCAAGTAAATAGTGCTCCCCAAAATACTAACGATGAACAAGTTGAACCCAAAAGACGACCACGTCAAAATAGGAGAAATAGCTATGATTCTGAGGGATCCCAAGGATCTAGGAAACAATACCCTGGGACATCAAAAAATCGGTCAATGGGTAATGATAGCTTGTCTATTCAAGTGGGCCAACTTAGTACACAAGTTAGTCAGTTATGTACACTGTTTATTAATATGAGTCAAGCTTTTACGGCTCAGCAACCTAACAATTATTTTCTAGGGGTAGAGCCAGTGGCCAGCAGTGGGCCACAGGCACAGTCATAAATACTACAGTATCACCTGAAAGAGAGGGGAGAGGTATACCAAATGAAATGTTGAATGTCAATAATGGTACTAATCCTATTTTCTCCCTACAGACCGGAAACGGACGATTTAGCTGTGAGGATGAGCTACCTCGGCCTGAAAAATCTAGCCAATCTCTTCCTTTGCAGCATTCTCTTAACCTTATTTCCACAGATGCAGTACATAGGAACCCAATCAGCCCTATTATAGAGGACATGAATGGTAAGAATGAAGTTTCTTCTGCATCAGGTAACACGGCGGATTCAGGTAACACGTGGCAAAACCCCCAAGTGTGTAACCATGTCAATTTTATGTGTGAAATGGTAGAAACTGCAGGAAGATATTATGTATTAGCTGAGGATTCAGTCTCCAACCCTATCATGGGATTAATTGATACTGGATCTCAGGCAACTATTTTATCCCACAGATACTACACACAGCTAAATGAGCTAACACCCCACAAACCTAAAATAAAATAATTTGACGGCTCACTAATAGGTGTTGGGGGTGACTCTCTAAAAGTCTATGGTAGGGCATGGTTAAAATTTAAAATACGGAACAGGGTCATAAGACACCCTGTCATTATAGTGGATCTGTCAACTGATCGTTTAATAATTGGTAGTGATCTCCTGAAGCGATTAAGCACCATAATTGATTGCAAAAATAATGTAATTTGGTCACAAGTAAAAAGGCCAATCAATTATGAGCAATTCGGCATATCTCACACACGACATAACTGTCACGTGGTGGAAGAGAAGCCAGATGCTGTGGAGATTAATTTCAGGAATGACTTAGATGGCGATGTATTAACCATATCTCTCCACAAGGGGGATCATAAAATCCCTAAGGGGGAGGCCACGCTCAATACCTCACAGGAATTGAGAGAGTTAAAGAGGATCTATTTATCCCTATACAAGTGCATGACCTTGGGAAAACCAAGTATGCTAAATTGAACTTAAAACAGGAAGCTAGCTATATAAGCAAAGGCTTATTGGCGCAGATAGCTGAACCTAAAGTGATTAAATATCTTTCTCCCCAAGACCACTGTGTCCACGGCCTGGATGACAGGTTTGAAAGCTATAACATCACAGGCAAGTGCTTATTATCTATATCTATAGGTAATAAATCAGTGAAGCACCTGTTTTTAGTTTTAAATACTCCCCATAATCAAATATATGTTGGCAATGATCTTTTACATAGACATGCCATACAAATAGATTTGATTAACTCTTGCCTCTGGAGCAGGTTAAAGGGGGAACCTGAAGTATTTCAGGATGAAAACGCAGCCCTGAAATCAAACCAGCAATTACCATATGCTGTGAATATGCAGGTGTCTAACGATGTTATAATTCTTGCTGGGGCTGATAGATTCCTCTGACCCTTACAGGTAAAGAGAGGTCAGAAATTAAAAACTTCTGAAACACTAATTTGCCTTTCCCATAGAATACAAAATCTGGGTATTACAATGAGCCATACTCCTATGGTAAATATTGGAACTCTTCCAATACATGTTATTGTGCATAACATGACCCCACAGGATATAACCTTATCCAAGGGAACTACCATAGGATATGCGGTGGAATCAAGTTATTACACTTTTGGATTCCAGAATAATGTTATTGGGCTAATACCTGAAGGATACTTAACTGAAGAACAATTAATAGAACAATCCTTTGCATCTATGCCAGAAGAACTATTTGCAATCCAGTCTATTTATCCATTCAACTCAGAGGAAGGCATCTGTTAAATTGAAGAAGCCTCCCTGGTGTTTGATCAACCGATTAAACAGTAAGAATACCCCAATACCCAGAGTCATGGGGGCAATGTAAATTATAATCAAGGGGACCTCACCTCTAGGTTGGAAGAAGCCTATGAAATAGGACAGCCTGAAATCTTTCCAGGATTTCAGCAAATAGTCGAAGAGCAGATATCTTTAGCTAATGGCTGTTCCAGTGATGATGAACGCCGACAGCTACGAGAACTCCTGATGGAGTACAAGGATATTTTTGCTAGGGATTCTTATGACTGTGGGACTACTGACTTGCACATTGCAAGGATCCAAACAGATCCCAATGCACCACCTGTCTTTGTTAAACAATACAGACTTCTTTTAGCCTCATATGATTCTCTTGTAGAAATCATAAGGAATCTGGAAGAAAGAGGTATTATCAGACAGGTGCACAGCTCTTATAACAATCCTATTCTAGGTGTTCTTAAGCCCAATGGACAATGGCGTTTGTGTGCTGACATAAGACAGCTAAACAAGCGAGTGTACATGTCTGGCTGGCCTGTGCCATATATTTACCAGTGCCTAGCACTGATGCAGGGATCTAAAATATTCACTGCCATTGATTGTGCACAGGGATACTGGACCATAAAGGTACATGAGGACGACCAGTATAAGCTGGCATTCTCCTTCAAAAAGGTCCATGCATCTATGCGTCTATGCATTCCAGAGACTTCCATTTGGATACATAAATTCAGGACATGAATTTACTGTATTCATGCATAAGGCTATGCCTGATGCACTGGAAAGGGGGACCTTATCTTATGTTGATGATGTTTTAATCAAAAGCACAGACTTTGAAAAACACATCACAGAGATTAAACACATCCTCAGCCAACTTAAAAGGGCAGGTGTCAAATTATCTTTTTCAAAAAGCTCAATGGTGCCGCACTCGTGTAAGCTTCTTGGGACATGAAGTTACTTCTGAAGGGCTTAATCCTCAGAAGAAAAAGGTGGAAGCGATAGTAAATTCTAAAAAACCGGGGGGCGGAGCTAACTAGCAGAGTGAGCAGACGTGTTTGTCTGTGGCTCTGCTACCAATATAGCATTTAAAAGTAGTATCACTAGATTTTATTTCCTCTAACTCAACTTTGGAGGTTATTCCCTATAAGGAGGAAAGCAATCGCTTTAAAACGTTAATTGAACGAGGTCCCAAGCATCATTTAAGACCTCTGCAAGACGACGATATATCTGACTCCACACGTGGAGGTAGGAAGCGCCTGATATATAACTACAACCTTCCTCTGGGACTACTACTGCACCACCAGTTATGGCAGACATCACAGATCTTTTGCAGACATCGCTAAAGAAAATGATGCAGAAGATCGATTATCACTATTATGAACTGAAGCTTGTACTGCAAGAGAAATGTGAAGAAGCAGTTAACCCTCCATCTAAAATGGCGGCTGCCACAGATCCTAACGAGAGTGAGGAAACTTCATATTTTAAAAATAGAGCACCAACACCAGTGCTGGAAACACCGCAGATCCGCTCGGATCTTTCTGCACATGTTATAGGTACGGATGCGGAGAGGACCCTGGCTGACGAGAGAAGCTCTGTTTTGATGGAGCCGGACAGAGGTGTGCTAGAAGATAGAAATAGAGCACCATGGATCGCTAACACTTTACTTTTGCCAGGGGAAGCGCAATATTTCCCAGAGAACTGGATCCTGGGCTACTCACCAGCTCTGGATATCCCGCGGTACGTTTCTGTCATTAAGAACAATGTGCTTTTGGTGCTGGGAAAGACTGTCACAACGAGTCCGTTCATTACTACAGAGCCCTCACAAGGTACTCGCTACTCAGATATAAAGCTACGGATCAAGCTGAGCGTTACCTCAAGTTTTCAACCCTGGAGCCCTGTATCACTGGGAGACTTTCCCATTTCATATCTACATGATTTTTCAGGTGATGGAGACCCTGATCAGGCACCCCTGTTTCGAGTCTATTGTATGGGGCACAAGATGGACACATGTGATGTGGGTCAGAAATTCTTACACTTCAAATTAATAAAGGCTGACCTTCAGGTACACTCACAAGCAGATGACTCTGATAAAAGGGGTATTGGCTAGAGCGAAGTTATCCTGAACTTTCAATTTATACCCAGATTAGATAGAACCTGCATTTTCCTTTTTGTATGCCAGCATTTATGTTCTTCTCCTGAATTTTAAGGCTCTATTGCCTTATGGTCTAATATGTTTGTAAATACTCTTTGCATGTTATATATACTATCTGACAATTACTACTAGCTGCTGTGAAAACAAATTTTAGCACCTCATTCTTGTCAGTGCAGAATATTACAGGAGTTACTTTGTTTTTTATGCAATATGTTCTCTCTGCTTAGTTTTTAAGTAATGTCACTATCTGTCTAGATCAAATCTCATATAGGCCTATCAGCTTGAAGCTTATATATGCTGTGTGTATTCTAACTCATATGACTATAGATAGTGGCTAATGTATATGCCTTGCACTTCTACATTTTATTTTTGCCATATTATTCTTGTTAGCTGGTTGTGAGACATTGGGGCCCATTTATCAAAGGGCTTGCGGACCTGATCCGACACTGCGGATCAGGTCCGCAAGACCTCGCTAAATGCGGAGAGCAATACGCTCTCCGCATTTAACATTGCACCAACAGCTCACAAGAGCTGCTGGTGCAACGCCGCCCCCTGCTGACTCGCGGCGAATCGGCCGCCAGCAGGGGGGTGTCAATCAACCCGATCATATTCCGGCGATTTTCAGAGCAGGCGGACAGGGTTATGAAGCAGCGGTCTTTAGACCGCTGCTTCATAACTTGTGTTTCTGGCGAGTCTGAAGACTCGCCAGAAACACGGCCCTTCAAGCTCCGTACGGAGCTTGATAAATGGGCCTGTATATGTACATAATACTTGTATAAGTATTGTTAAGCATAGCAGATACTTGACCTGGTTAGGACTATCTGACCCTTAGATATTCTGTGCCTATAAATCTGTATTTAGGTGTTCCTTTGAATCCTGGTTCATATTCAACCTAGTACTATGCATTGCTGGATCACCTCTTATTCTAATACTAACTCCTATCAAGAATTGTATATGTCATATTTACACATGGTATAAGTTCACAGCACCTTACTGTCTTAGAAGTAATTTTCTTATGTTTAAACATGCTCTCTGTTACATCCTTACTCTGGGCCATTAGATTGTCAAGGACAGCGTGTTAGGGATTATATTGATGCATCCCCTGCCATGTTAAAGATAACTTGCGGTCTTTGATACTGTCTGCTCAACCCTTAATATCAGCAACCCACAATCTTCCCTTTTCAAAATGTCTTCCTCTGCTTCCCTCACTGCTGAGCTTGTTTATTTTAGAACTAACATCTACTGGTAGCAATACTTTATATTTACCACTTAACTTAACCACTATATTATACTATAGGTATGTGATTAAGGGATGATACACATCCCAAGTACTACTAAACCTGGGTCTTTGGCTTATCGCTGTAATGGTAAGAGTGAACTTCCCTTACTGAACAGGGTCTAATATTCTCAAATATCACATTAGCTCATAGATTGACTGAAGCGAAGGTGTATATGTAGTGTAATCAGGTACAGTTCAGATGCATTCCTCAAGCCATTTGCTAGCTTCATATGTCACACATGTTTGTTCCAAGAACAGAATATATGCTCTGTATATATGCACAAACCTGTACGATTAATAATTGCTATGCATTCTCACTTAGTACCTACATGAGTCTTTCCTCTTTAGTTAGCCTAAGGGGTTTATGCTAAGACCAGATGTGCACTTCACAGGCTGTGACTGGTAGTTATGCAGCTTGTGAGACAGAATACTTAATTTTTCTTTCAGTTTACTCCTAATATAAGGCACATGATGCTTTCTGACATTCCAGGAGTAATCCAGTCGTTGAGGCTCCTATTATATGACGTATGATAATATCCCACTGTGCCACATCTTTACTGAGTCTAGTTAGGGAGTGTCTTATTATACAGTACTAACCTAGATATTAGATAGTTAGGCAATTTGTTGGTTTTTATCGCTTCTTTTTAGTCTAGCTTAAACTTTACTCTTTATGAAGCTATGTCCCATAAAGATTTTATGTGACACTTATAAACTCACTCACTGTATTCGCCTGTAGTTGGAATAAATATATATGAGAGGGGCTCCATCTTTCTACATACATGGCTCTTTGCTCTATACCGGTATTCTCTAAGCCAGTACTAGAAATTGTATATAGTTTAAGTATAAGAATCTTCTAAAGACTACTTTTTGAGCATGACATGTTGCATCTAGGTTTATTAAATATTATGGGAAAATTCCGGATACACTCATAACTGAGCTGGAGTGATTATACTAGTTTATGTAACGCCAGTGACAATACATGGTCCTCCACAGTTGGATGACACTTTACATAGGTTAAAACTAAACTGTTTGTGTTAAGATTTTACATAGGTGGAGATTACAAATTCTAGACGCCCCATAGTCATGTGACCCTTCTTGCTATTGATCTTGTAATTACCCCTATTACACTATTGATTTTATTGGTCCAGTAACAAGGTCATCAAGAGGTAACAAATACATGTTAACAGTGACATGCCTGTTCACTAAATGGGTAGAGTGCATAAATGGGTCCATATTAATCAGTTGCGAGAATGCCATCCTAGATCCCAACTACAAGTCATAGAGGGAGAATGAAGTGTCATATCCCCAATTGCACTAAAGAAATATTGTAGTTTAAAGATGCCTAGCTAATGAGAATAAGGGCTTGAAAATAACAGACTCTCCTCATAGAAGACTGTCCATGATGGATACCGTCAATACACTCACCAAGTACCACTGACTTTAAGCCAATTCAAATACATGTGTCCTACATCTATTTTAATTGGAAGGTAGAATTATGTCAGGGTACCTGTAAGTAACATTTAAATAAGCTACAGATATATCTTAAATAAGCTACAGATATATCATAGATATTTGATATTTCATTTTGTAGCTAAAAATCCAATGTGAGATTGGTTTGACTCACATTGTGTGTGACCTTTCTTCCTAATTACAAGGCTCAATACAGACAGGATGTCCAAAAAACTTCAAAAGAGAGCATTTGCTCCCTAGCCAAGTACAAACTTCAAAACTTGATGAGATTAGATCTTTTTCAAACAAAGATAAACATGGTACCTAGATCAGGATGCTACCTGTGGTGAGAGGGACGCTGAGTCTGTAATCAGCAGTGGAAAATGCTCAAAATCTCAAGGAAATGGTAATTAGCATAGGGCTGTTAATTACCCCTAAAACTCAGATACATGTCTGTATTGCTAGCTAAGCAAAAGCACATGTCTTGCATTTTAACTCTCAATTTCATTTGTAAATACAGCCAGCATAATTTAAATACTATATAACAATGTGTAATCTGCTGTGTTTTTATATGAAAGGAAATACTCAAATGAACATTTTAACAACATTATTTCTTTTATTTCTGGCATCTAAGAAGTACATATATAATTAGTTTTTTTAATAATATCCTATGTATTTTATACTCTCAAAGAGAGATATACGGATATGAAATATTAATCTGTATGGGATAGTAGTCCAATGTAGACATAATTGTGTTAAAAAAACACATATATTTGCTGATCTCAAGGTATGTATGTGATGTTGAGGGGATGGCTGAAGAAAGAAATGGAATCCAGGATGAAGATATTGTAGTCCTTTTTGAATCGTTTCATGGAGAATATGGTTTTAAATGCATTTTATATTTTATAAGTGGAATATGTCCACGTGTGGTCTAGGAATGATCAGAGAAAGTGATACTGTGTGACCCATGTGTATTTGAATATGTAACTTTGTAATATAAAGAAATTATAGTATTTTAAATAAACAGTTTAAAGAAATGTTTTTACTGTATAGAAATAATTGAATGAAACTGTTTGTCTCTGTCTGCTGCCCCCGATGGCCTAAATCCAGTATTACAGCAAAAAGGCATTTGGTTGTTAACAAAGATGCGTTTCCCTAGCAACCATGCATTCCCAGGGAACCAATGAAGGGAAAAATTTTCGTTAAGGGCCAAACCAATTCACCAATGATGGTACAGAACAAAAAGGGATGGGGTTATATCACATGATTTAACCCCAAGCATGGAGATAGTCTGGGCTGGTCTTTTCCTGCTAACTAGTGACTGATAATTTGATGCCTGGAACATGGTCACTATAAGCCAAATAGCTACCCTTCTTATCCATGTTGCAAAATACTTCTTTTGTTTTCTTAGGTGAATTGGACCTATTGAGAAATTCTGGAAATTGGACTTATTCATTGGTTACCTGATAAAGTATAAGAGGTTGCTAAATATAGGTAATATTTAAACTTTCATTGTTGCTGTAGTTAGAAGATTTATTTAAAAAAAAATAATTTGTATTTTAACCTTGTATTTCATAGCCTATGTATTTTAAAACAAATAATTAATACTAAGTAATTTATCTTTGCAAATATACAAATATATTTTAGAATTGGTCTTAATTGTAGGTAATTAAGAATTTATTCCAGCTTAGATAAATCGGCATTGAAACTGACTGTTTATATTAAGAATATATATATTTCTGGTGTTCTAATTAGAATTGTATTAGAATCATTTGTGGGTTAAATAACTTAATTGTACCAGTCTGAATGTTAGTGGCTCATATCCTGGTATCTAATTGTGGTATTTTAAATGCAACTCTGATTTGAGAGACTATTGTGAATAAGGCAACTTTTATGATCTTTGCATAGCATATTATAATAGTTTAAACGTGTATAGTATTGATTCCTGTCTGGTTCTCTATAAATATAATTCAATGTGTCTATAAATTTTAACTAATAAAAAGAACTTAGACATTTATATTAATTTTATGGTTTTGTATATGCATTTTATTGGGGTTTTATTTTAAAGAATAATTATTAAATATATTGTATTATAACCCGGCCATATACTGACAAGTAGGTAAGGAAATTTTTACTATATGGGCAAACAAAGGATTGTACCACATTGTGGACTGTTTAAAACAAGAGCAGCAGCCACTTACATAAACACAATATCAGGACCTGCCACCTACTACACCTCAAGCCTGGTTTCATTACTTACAATTGTTTACAAAAATCAGAAAAGTAACAGAATCAGAAAATAATCTTTCTACGACTTACCTAGAATTTTTATGTTTAGCCAATTCAAGAATTAAAGGCGCTATTTCTGGCCTTTATCCTATTTTTAACAAACACAATGATACTAATAAACTAACTTATATGACTAAATGGGAAACAGATTTACAAATTACAGAATCACTCCCACAATCGTTGAAGAATATACATAGAGAAGAGACATTTTCTTTTAGTGGTAATTTGAAAGAAAATTACATTAAGGTACTCTATCACTGGTACATGAACCCAGTGAGGTTAAATCATATTATTGCAGATATACCATCTAGCTGTTTCAGGGGATGCATTGACACATGTACTTATTTCCACATGTGGTGGACTTACCCCTTAGTGAGTCAGTGATTAAAGGGTCTAACGCTCACTTTTCCATACCGCAGATCCCCTTACGTCAATTGCGTATCCTATCTTTTCAATGGGATCTTTCTAACGCTAATATTTAGAGTCGTTTCTGAAGTGAGCGTTAGAGCTCTAACGACAAAACTCCAGCCGCCGGAAAAAAGCAGGAGTTAAGAGCTTTCTGGGCTAACGCCGGTTCATAAAACTCTTAACTACTGTACCCTAAAGTACACTAACACCCATAAACTACCTATGTACCCCTAAACCGAGGTCCCCCCACATCGCCGCCACTCGATAAAAAATTTTTAACCCCTAATCCGCCTCACTAACCCTATCATAAATAGTATTAACCCCTAATCTGCCCTCCCTAACATCGCCGACACCTACCTTCAATTATTAACCCCTAATCTGACGACCGGAGCTCATCGCTACTATAATAAATGGATTAACCCCTAAAGCTAAGTCTAACCCTAACACTAACACCCCCCTAACTTAAATATAATTTAAATCTAACGAAATTAATTAACTCTTATTAAATAAATTATTCCTATTTAAAGCTAAATACTTACCTGTAAAATACATCCTAATATAGCTACAATATAAATTATAATTATATTGTAGCTATTTTAGGATTAATATTTATTTTACAGGCAACTTTGTAATTATTTTAACCAGGTACAATAGCTATTAAATAGTTAAGAACTATTTAATAGTTACCTAGTTAAAATAATAACAAAATTAACTGTAAAATAAATCCTAACCTAAGTTATAATTAAACCTAACACTACCCTATCAATAAATTAATTAAATAAACTACCTACAATTACCTACAATTAACCTAACACTACACTATCAATAAATAAATTAAATACAATTGCTACAAATAACTACAATTACATAAACTAACTAAAGTACAAAAAATAAAAAAGAACTAGGTTACAAAAAATAAAAAAATATTTACCAACATTAGAAAAATATTACAACAATTTTAAACTAATTACACCTACTCTAAGCCCCCTAATAAAATAACAAAGACCCCCAAAATAAAAAATTCCCTACCCTATTCTAAATTAATAAATGTAAAAGCTCTTTTACCTTACCAGCCCTGAACAGGGCCCTTTGCGGGGCATGCCCCAAGAAAATCAGCTCTTTTGCCTGTAAAAAAAAACATACAATACCCCCCCCAACATTACAACCCACCTCCCACATACCCCTAATCTAACCCAAACCCCCCTTAAATAAACCTAACACTAAGCCCCTGAAGATCTTCCTACCTTGTCTTCACCATCCAGGTATCACCGATCCATTCTGGCATCCGGTGCTGAAGAGGTCCAGAAGAGGCTCCAAAGTCTTCCTCCTATCCGGCAAGAAGAGGACATCCGGACCGGCAAACATCTTCTCCAAGCGGCATCTTCGATCTTCTTCCATCCGGTGCGGAGCGGGTCCATCTTGAAGCAGCCGACGCGGATCCATCCTCTTCTTCCGTTGTCTCCCGACGAATGACAGTTCCTTTAAGGGACGTCATCCAAGATGGCGTCCCTCGAATTCCGATTGGCTGATAGGATTCTATCAGCCAATCGGAATTAAGGTAGGAATATTCTGATTGGCTGATGGAATCAGCCAATCAGAATCAAGTTCAATCCGATTGGCTGATCCAATCAGCCAATCAGATTGAGCTTGCATTCTATTGGCTGTTCCGATCAGCCAATAGAATGCGAGCTCAATCTGATTGGCTGATTGGATCAGCCAATCGGATTGAACTTGATTCTGATTGGCTGATTCCATCAGCCAATCAGAATATTCCTACCTTAATTCCGATTGGCTGATAGAATCCTATCAGCCAATCGGAATTCGAGGGACGCCATCTTGGATGACGTCCCTTAAAGGAACCGTCATTCGTCGGGAGACAACGGAAGAAGAGGATGGATCCGCGTCGGCTGCTTCAAGATGGACCCGCTCCGCACCGGATGGAAGAAGATCGAAGATGCCGCTTGGAGAAGATGTTTGCCGGTCCGGATGTCCTCTTCTTGCCGGATAGGAGGAAGACTTTGGAGCCTCTTCTGGACCTCTTCAGCACCGGATGCCAGGACGGATCGGTGATACCTGGATGGTGAAGACAAGGTAGGAAGATCTTCAGGGGCTTAGTGTTAGGTTTATTTAAGGGGGGTTTGGGTTAGATTAGGGGTATGTGGGTGGTGGGTTGTAATGTTGGGGGGGGGGTATTGTATGTTTTTTTTTTACAGGCAAAAGAGCTGATTTTCTTGGGGCATGCCCCGCAAAGGGCCCTGTTCAGGGCTGGTAAGGTAAAAGAGCTTTTACATTTATTAATTTAGAATAGGGTAGGGAATTTTTTATTTTGGGGGTCTTTGTTATTTTATTAGGGGGCTTAGAGTAGGTGTAATTAGTTTAAAATTGTTGTAATATTTTTCTAATGTTGGTAAATATTTTTTTATTTTTTGTAACTTAGTTCTTTTTTATTTTTTGTACTTTAGTTAGTTTATGTAATTGTAGTTATTTGTAGCAATTGTATTTAATTTATTTATTGATAGTGTAGTGTTAGGTTAATTGTAGGTAATTGTAGGTAGTTTATTTAATTAATTTATTGATAGGGTAGTGTTAAGTTTAATTATAACTTAGGTTAGGATTTATTTTACAGGTAAATTTGTTATTATTTTAACTAGGTAACTATTAAATAGTTCTTAACTATTTAATAGCTATTGTACCTGGTTAAAATAATTACAAAGTTACCTGTAAAATAAATATTAATCCTAAAATAGCTATAATATAATTATAATTTATATTGTAGCTATATTAGGATTTATTTTACAGGTAAGTATTTAGCTTTAAATAGGAATAATTTATTTAATAAGAGTTAATTAATTTCGTTAGATTTAAATGATATTTAAGTTAGGGGGGTGTTAGTGTTAGGGTTAGACTTAGCTTTAGGGGTTAATCCATTTATTATAGTAGCGATGAGCTCCGGTCGTCAGATTAGGGGTTAATAATTGAAGTTAGGTGTCGGCGATGTTAGGGAGGGCAGATTAGGGGTTAATACTATTTATGATAGGGTTAGTGAGGCGGGTTAGGGGTTAATAACTTTATTATAGTAGCGGTGCGGTCCGCTCGGCAGATTAGGGGTTAATAAGTGTAGGCAGGTGTCGGCGACGTTGAGGGGGGCAGATTAGGGGTTAATAAATATAATATAGGGGTCGGCGGTGTTAGGGGCAGCAGATTAGGGGTACATAGGGATAAAGTAAATTGCGGCGGTTTACGGAGCGGCAGATTAGGGGTTAATAATATAATGCAGGTGTCAGCGATAGCGGGGGCGGAAGATTAGGGGTTAATAAGTGTAAGGTTAGGGGTGTTTAGACTCGGGGTACATGTTAGGGTGTTAGGTGCAGACGTAGGAAGTGTTTCCCCATAGGAAACAATGGGGCTGCGTTAGGAGCTGAACGCTGCTTTTTTGCAGGTGTTAGGTTTTTTTTCAGCTCAAACAGCCCCATTGTTTCCTATGGGAGAATCGTGCACGAGCACGTTTTTGAGGCTGGCCGCGTCCGTAAGCAACTCTGGTATCGAGAGTTGCATTTGCGGTAAAAATGCTCTACGCTCCTTTTTTGGAGCCTAACGCAGCATTTTTTTGAACTCTCGATACCAGAGTTAATTTTATGGTGCGGCCAGAAAAAAGCCCGCGGAGCGTTAACAGCCCATCTACCGCCAAACTCCAAATCTAGGCCTTAATATGCTAAATATATATATGCGATTGTAAGAAGCTGTATGCAGAAAGCAGTGTAATGTGATTTGTTTTTGATGCAGGATTTCATTTTTAAAGTGAAACCTCTGCTCACTGCTAACTTAATCATTCAAAGCGAAGTTTCCCTTTCCAGCAAGCTCTATTCATTTCGCCACTCGCAGGGACTGCCCCTTTTATAAGATAATTTCCCCAGGGCAGCCCCTGCGAGGGTTAGTGTGATAAAACCACGTCTGATCTGGTAATGTTTAGATAATCTACCCCTATGTATCCTCTTGTGCCCAGCATCGGCATGTCCAGTAGTGATGGCATTCTCCTACTTATCAGTGAGCACTCCTTTTGTCCATTACTCATCCTGTTGATGTGACTAACAAATAAGCTTGCTCAGCTCTCAGTTTTAATGCAAAAACATCTATTTTGAAATTAGCAGTAAATACAGGATACATACTCTATATTACAATTACTTGTGATGGCTCTGTTAATATATTGTCTACATTGCAATTACATTTTATATTTGGCTATATTTATACTGTTTCTATTATATTCATGTGTTTGTATTGTTTTTCTAATAGAACTGACAACATAATGTTATCCTTTTGCAAAAGGTTATCACTTTATTTTGTACTATTGTTCGGATTAATTATTGCCGATATCTAGTAGTTAGCATGTTTATTTGTTAGAGAATTATATATCTTGCAAAATACTGAGTGCATATTGCTGACATAACAGAAGTGAAAGAAGATAAATATACAACATTTATTTTTTAACCCTATTATTTGCTACAAATGTTTGTCAAAACACACACATATATATATTTTTTTTTTGCTCTTATAGGGACAGTCAAGTCAAAATTAAAGTTTCAAGATTCATATACTGTAGGGCATGTGATTTTAAACAACTTACCAATTTACTTTTATCATCAAATTTGCTTTGTTCATTTGGTATTCTTTGTTGAAAACTAAACCTAGGTGGGCTCATAAACTGATTTCTAAGCCATTGAACCATCTCTAATCTCATTCATTTTGACAGTTTTTCACAGTTAGACAGTACTAGTTCGTGTGTGTCATATAGATAAGATTGTGCTCATGGCTGTGGAGTTATTTATAAGTCAGCACTGATTGGCTAAAATGCAAGTATGTCAAAAGAACTGAGATAAGGGGACAGTGTGCAGTGTGCAAAAGTATATTAATATAACAGAGTTGGTTAAGCAAAACTGAGGAATGGGTAATAAGTGAATTATCTATCTATTTAAATTATAAAACATTTCAAGTGTACTGTCCCTTTAATGTACTAATGTGATTAATTCATATTTTAAGCAGCTAAAATAGAAAAGGATAGCATTTTGAGTAGCACAAAATCAATTATATGTATTTGGTGTATAATAAATGTAATAAAATCATAAGTTCCATGAGAAGAAGTAAAATGATGTATGAGGCAAAAATAAATCAGATCTGATCAGTGCTATGCATTGTCTTATATGGCAAAAATCTCAAATTAAAGAGATATTCAATTCATTGCAAGTTTAATTTAATATTAACAAAATAGCTAATTAAGGGCTTTCACAAGGGCGATATTTGTGCTCCACTTTGTAATACCAGCGCACACAAAAGTTAGGTGCAATTGCACAGAAGCTTTTCGCTCACGAGAGCACACTTCCATAGGCTCCAATGGGAGCCTTGTTCTCAGGCCGTCAGACGCGGCATGAGAACCTAGCCCAGCAATGGGTAGCCCGACAACTTTAGCCCCTACAAATTGCTCTGTGCACTTTATTTTAAAAAATGCTACAATGTGCTTTATTTTGGGCGCAATTGGAGGATATTTTGAAAATTAACCAGAGGTCTGACTGAGCTAGCGGTAGCAATAACCAGGCACTTGTAATGGCTGGTTATGTATCGAGTGCCCGTAAACAGGCGAATTTGTCCATTTATGGGACCACAATAAATTAGAGCTCCACTTGTAATCTAGCCCTAAGCAGGATAAATTGTGTTTTTGCATTAAAAAGGTTATGTTAATGCGGATTATTGATTTTGAAACAGGAAATGCAAAGATCTGCACAGGTCATCCCTATATATTGCTCTCTCTGCTTACATTAATGACAATCACACAAGAATTAAAGCAAAACATACGGCTAGATTTAGAGTTCTGCGTTAGCCGTCAAAAGCAGCGTTAAGGGGTCCTAACGCTGCTTTTGGCCGCCCGCTGGTATTTAGAGTCAGGCAGGAAAGGGTCTAACGCTCACTTCCTTACCGCGACTTCCTTACGCCAATTGCGTATCCTATCTTTTCTATGGGATCTGCCTAACGCCGGTATTTGGAGTCTTGGAAGAAGTGAGCAGTAGACCCTCTACCGACAAGACTCCTACCGACAAAAAAAGTCAGTAGTTAAGAGCTTTATGGGCTAACGCCGGAAAATAAAGCTCTTAACTACTGTGCTACAAAGTACACTAACACCCATAAACTACCTATCTACCCCTAAACCGAGGCCCCCCCACATCGCTGCCACTATAATAAAAAATTTTAACGCCTAATCTGCCGACCGAACACCGCCGCCATCTACATTATACCTATGAACCCCTAATCTGCTGCCCCTAACATCGCCGACACCTATATTATATTTATTAACCCCTAATCTGCCCCCCCCCCAACGTCGCCGCTACCTAACTACAAGTATTAACCCCTAATCTGCCGACCGGACCTCGCCGCCACTATAATAAATGTATTAACCCCTAAACCGCCGCACTCCCGCCTTGCAAACTCTATAATAAATATTATTAACCCCTAATCTGCCCTCCCTAACATTGCCGCCACCTACCTACAATTATTAACCCCTAATCTCCCGCCCGCAATGTCGCCGTGACTATAATAAAGTTATTAACCCCTAAACCTAAGTCTAACCCTAACCCTAACACCCCCCTAACATAAATATAATTTAAATTAAACAAAATAATATTCCTATTATTAAATAAATTAATCCTATTTAAAACTAAATACTTACCTATAAAATAAACCCTAATATAGCTACAATATAATAATTACATTGTATCTATTTTAGGATTTATATTTATTTTACAGGCAACTTTGTATTTATTTTAACTAGGTACAATAGCTATTAAATAGTTAATAACTATTTAATAGCTACCTAGTTAAAATAATTACAAAATTACATGTAAAATAAATTCTAACCTAAGTTACAAATACACCTAACACTACACTATCATTAAATTAATTAAATAAATTACCTACAATTAGCTAAACTAAAATACAATTAAATAAACTAATCTATAATACAAAAAAACCACTAAATTACAAAAAATAAAAACATATTACAAGAATTTTAATCTAATTACACCTAATCTAAGCCCCCTAATAAAATAAAAAAGCCCCCCAATATAAAAAAAAGTCCCTACCCTATTCTAAATTACAAAAGTAATCAGCTCTATTACCAGCCCTAAAAGGGCTTTTTGCGGGGCATTGCCCCAAAGTAATCAGCTCTTTTACCTGTAAAATACAATACCCCCTGAACATTACAACCCACCACCCACATACCCCTACTCTAACCCACCCAAACCCCCCTTAAAAAAACCTATCACTAACCCCCTGAAGATCTCCCTACCTTGAGTCGTCTTCACTCAGCCGAGCCGAAGTCTTCATCCAATCCGGGCGATGTGGTCCTCCATCCGGTAGAAGTCTTGATCCAAGTGGCAAAGAAGAGGTCCTCCATCCAGGCGAGGTCTTGATCCAAGAGGCAAAAAAGAGGTCTTCCATCCGGGCGATGTCTTCTTCCAAGCGGCATCTTCTATCGTCTGTCTTCCGGATCCATCTTCATCCCGCCAACGCGGAACATCCTCCTTCCCCGACGGACTAATGACGAATGAAGGTTCCTTTAAGGGACGTCATCCAAGATGGCATCCCTCGAATTCCGATTGCCTGATAGGGTTCTATCAGCCAATCGGAATTAAGGTAGGAAAAATCTGATTGGCTGATTCAATCAGTCAATCAGATTGAAGTTCAATCCGATTGGCTGATCCAATCAGCTAATAATTACATTGTATCTATTTTAGGATTTATATTTATTTTACAGGCAACTTTGTATTTATTTTAACTAGGTACAATAGCTATTAAAAAGTTGTTAACTATTTAATATCTACCTAGTTAAAATAATTACAAAATTAATATTCCTATTATTAAATAAATTATTCCTATTTAAAACTAAATACTTACCTATAAAATAAACCCTAATATAGCTACAATATAACTAATAATTACATTGTATCTATTTTAGGATTTATATTTATTTTACAGGCAACTTTGTATTTATTTTAACTAGGTACAATAGCTATTAAAAAGTTGTTAACTATTTAATAGCTACCTAGTTAAAATAATTACAAATTACATGTAAAATAAATCCTAACCTAAGTTACAATTAAACCTAACACTACACTATCATTAAATTAATTAAATAAATTACCTACAAATAGCTAAAATACATTTAAATAAACTAATCTATAATACAGAACAGCCAATATAATGCGAGCTCAATCTGATTGGCTGATTGGATCAGCCAATCGGATTGAACTTCAATCTGATTGGCTGATTGAATCAGCCAATCAGATTTTTCCTACCTTAATTCCGATTGGCTGATAGAATCCTATCAGGCAATCAGAATTCGAGGGATGCCATCTTGGATGACATCCCTTAAAGGAACCTTCATTCGTCGTTAGTCCGTCAGGGAAGGAGGACTATAGAGTCGGCAGGATGAAGATGGATCCAGAAGATAGAAGATGCCGCTTGGAAGAAGACATCACCTGGGTGGAAGACCTCTTCTTTGCCGCTTGGATCAAGACTTCTACCGGATGGAGGACCACATCGCCCGGATTGGATGAAGACTTCGGCTCGGCTGAGTGAAGACGACTCAAGGTAGGGAGATCTTCAGGGGGTTAGTGATAGGTTTTTTTAAGGGGGGTTTGGGTGGGTTAGAATAGGGGTATGTGGGTGGTGGGTTGTAATGTTGGGGGGTATTGTATTTTCTTTTACAGGTAAAAGAGCTGATTACTTTGGGGCAATGCCCCGCAAAAAGCCCTTTTAAGGGCTGGTAATAGAGCTGATTACTTTTGTAATTTAGAATAGGATAGGGATTTTTTTTATTTTGGGGGGCTTTTTTATTTTATTAGGGGGCTTAGATTAGGTGTAATTAGATTAAAATTCTTGTAATTTTTTTATTTTTTGTAATTTAGTGTTTTTTTGTATTATAGATTAGTTTATTTAAATGTATTTTAGTTTAGCTATTTGTAGGTAATTTATTTAATTAATTTAATGATAGTGTAGTGTTAGGTTTAATTGTAACTTAGGTTAGGATTTATTTTACATGTAATTTGTAATTATTTTAACTAGGTAGCTATTAAATAGTTAACAACTTTTTAATAGCTATTGTACCTAGTTAAAATAAATACAAAGTTGCCTGTAAAATAAATATAAATCCTAAAATAGATACAATGTAATTATTAGTTATATTGTAGCTATATTAGGGTTTATTTTATAGGTAAGTATTTAGTTTTAAATAGGAATGATTTATTTAATAATAGGAATATTATTTTGTTTAATTTAAATTATATTTATGTTAGGGGGTGTTAGGGTTAGAGTTAGACTTAGGTTTAGGGGTTATTAACTTTATTATAGTAGCGGCAACATTGCGGGTGGGAAATTAGGGGTCAATAATTGTAGGTAGGTGGCGGCGATGTTAGGGAGGGCAGATTAGGGGTTAATAAAATGTATTATAGTGTTTGCGAGACAGGAGTGCAGCGGTTTAAGGGTTAATACATTTATTATAGGTTGCAGCGACGTTGGGGGGGGGCAGATTAGGGGTTAATAAATATAATGCAGGGTTCGGCGATGTTAGGGACAGCAGATTAGGGTTCATAGGGATAATGTAGGTGGCGGTGGTGTCCGGTCGGCAGATTAGGGGTTAATAAGTGTAAGGTTAGGGGTGTTTAGACTCGGGGTTCATGTTAGGGTGTTAGATGTAGACTTAGAGAGTGTTTCCCCATAGGAAACAATGGGGCTGCATTAGGAGCTGAACGCTGCTTTTTTGCAGGTGGTTTTTTTTCAGCCCAAACTGCCCCATTGTTTCCTATGGGGATATCGTGCACGAGCACATTTTGCCATCTTACCGCTACCGTAAGCAGTGCTGGTATTGAGAGTTGAAGGGAAGGTAAATTATGCTCAACGCTCCCTTTTCTGAGCCTAACGCAGCCACTCAGACAACTCTCAATACCAGCGTTGTTTAAAGGGTGCACTGGGAAAAAAAAGCAGCATTAGCTACGCGGGTGTTTACCGACAAAACTCTAAATCTAGGCGATAATTTTTTAGCAAAAGAAAGGTTATTTAAATAAAAATTCTCCCTGGCCCTTGGGTTTGTCAAGCCCTGCTTTGGAGGAATATGTTATCATGCATGCGATATTCTAACTTCGGCTTTTTACGTGCATTGGTTTTGCAAACAAGTGAAAACAGTTTACTTTCAACTTGTAATACAAGCACTTCCGACGTGCGCAAAAAGCCTACTTCTTTCGGATGTTAGCACTCCAGCAGGAGCGTTACCACTTCATCTGGTCCTTGGATAAAGAACAAGACACATAAAGAGGAAACTACCTTGGAAAGGCACTTGGCATATTTGAGATTTGGGGATTCCACAATAAAAAAAATGAATGTGCATAGCACAATGCCTTGGAACTGCAATTCATAGCTTCCAGTCATCTTACAGTTTGCTGGAATTTCCTGATTTGCTGGCTCTCTACACTTTCTCTACTTCCTCTTTTTCACATATTTTTGCCCTAGCATGTCTAAGTGAAACCTAGGGGCCAGTCAAACCATACCATGGTTATATGTAAGCCCCAACATGGTGAGATCTGCCATGGTATGCACCAACTCCACCCCATGACTGGTCTGACCTGAGGGTTCCAGACCCAAAATTATAAATTTCAGTGACTGAAATGGAATTACTAAATTAAGGTGGTAGTGGTTGTGGTGGAGGATTGAATCACGAAGCAATCAGAAACTGAAAAGCATTTAGAGATCTAAAGGTAGCCCACAATATCGAGAGATTTTGTAAGTATAAAACCTAACACACCTCTACAATTTTCTTGACTTCCATACAGGAAAGTTGTGTGCACGAAGAAAACATTCTGAGCACTACTAGAGTTTTTTTTAACTTAAAAATAAACTGATTTTATTTATATATATATATATATATATATATAAAATTACTCCAGCAGAGCGCACTACCACCTCCAAAACAGCTACCAGGGTGCAGGCAGGCAAATTCACAGTTCCATAAACAGCATGCACTCACTGGTTTTGTGAAAAAAAAAGTGCTTTATTGGCACAATAAGCAATCAGTGACGTTTCGGGGATCTCACCCCTTCATCAGACTAAGTGAAAATGTGAACAACAAACAGTGTATTTAACAGGTGCTAAGAACCCACCCCTAATCAGAGAAGAACCGCCCATATGCATCATCATTCAAATTATATTGTAAACAAAAAGTAAGCACTTTTTTTACAAAACCAGTGAGTGCATGCTGTTTATGGAACTATATATATATATATATATATATATATATATATATATATATGTATCTTTGGAGGTAAGAATTATTTAAATCCCCCATTAAAGCATTTACTCTTAATTTCCTTTCATTTACTTCTATAAATTTAGCTTTTTCCACTTCTCACCCTGGCCCATTATTCCTTCTATCTGATATTACAAAATTGATACTTTTATTAATATATGCAAGGTAACAATTATGGGAGACAAATGGATAGAGAGCCCTACCAAGAATTGTTGTAAATCAGCTCTTGTGAAGGTGATTTACAAAACAGCTGGGATCGTAGGTTTACATGCTAAGGGGGTTCAAGGGGATGACAAAGGAAGAAAGAAACCACAGTCTTTCAGGAGTGCTTGAAAGTTTGAAAACTAGGGGAAAGTCTTGTGGAGCAAGACAGAGAGTGCTACAAGATAGGGGCCAATCTGGAGAATTCCTGTTGATGGGAATGTGAAGAGGTAACAAGAGAGGAGGAGAGAAGGAGGTCATGAGCAGAGCAAAGGGATAGTATCTGGAGATGAGGTCAGAGATATAAGGGGGAGCAGTGTTATTGAGAGCCTTGAATGTCTGAGTAAGGATTTTGTATTTTATTCTGGAGGTTAGAGAAAGCCACTGAAAGGATTGGCAGGTGCAGCAGATAAGCAGCAACATGTAAGGAAGATCAGCCTGGCAGAGGCATTTATTATGAATTGTAAGCAAGATAGACGGCAGCTAGGTCATGTGTGAGGAAGTGGCAAATTTTGGAGATATGTTTAAGGTGGAAGTGGCACAAATTGGTCATAGACTGGATGTGGGGAATGAAAGAGAGATCTGAGTCAATGGTGACCCCAAGACATCAGCATGCAGGGTTGAGTAATGATATTATTATCAACAGTTATAGAAAGTTGGGGGTTGAGATTTTAGAAGGGGAGAAATTTAGCTTAAGGTAGTGAGAGGACATCCAGGATGGCAGTTAGAGACACTAGTTAGTAAGGAAGGGGATATGTCTGGTGCAACGTATAAACGATATTGAAACCCGTAGGACTTTATTAAGGAACCTAAGGATGATGTATAAATTGAGAAGAGAAGGGGACCAAGGACAGAGCCTGTGCTACCCCAACAAAAAGTGGTAGTATCAGAGGATGTGCCAGAGAAGGCTACCATAAAATTGTGGAGGTTTTGGAGCAAGCAAGGGTGGTCAACAGTGTTCAAAGGCTGCAGACAGATAAAGAAGGATTAAAAGAGAGAAGTGGCCTGATTTTGCTGTAATTAGGTCAATAGTAACCTTAATGATAGCAGTTTCTGTGGAGTGTTTGGGCAAAATCCAGATTTTAATGGATCAAGGGAGGAGTTTAATGTGAGGAAATGTGATAAACTTGTATATATAAGCCTTTCCAGAAGTTTTAAGACAAGGTGGAGTAGTGAAATAGAGTGGAAATTGAATGGGGATGATGAATCAAGAGAAGATTTTTTTGAGGATAGGTGTGATTAGTCCATGTTTAAGGGATGAAGGAAATATACCAGTACTGAGGGAGAGATTAAAAATATGAGTGAGGATTGGAGTAAGAGAGAGGGAGGGCAGTATTTGTGAAGTTATGGGATCAAGGAGACAGGTCGTGAGGTGAGAGGAAGATATAAGAGCAGAAAATTCTTCCTCAGTAGCAGGGGCGAAAGAGCTGAATCTGTTGCTATGTGGGATTTGTACGTCATTGAACTGTTGAGGGGGTTGGAGACTGGTAGTATGTTGAGAGATGATTTTGTTTCTTATGGAATCAATTTTGTTGGTGAAGTGGCTAGCAAAATCTTGAGGTGAGAGAAGTGGTAACAGAAGGTGAGGGTGGGTTATTAAAAGCGGAGAACATATTTTGGGTTTCAAGAAAGAATAGAGATAAGGGTAGAAAAGTAATCCTGGTGAAAAAATTAAGCGGAACATTGAGATTTTCTACAATATCACTCAGCTGTGCAGGAACATCTGCATAGGTAGTGTATCAGAGGATGAATGTGTGATTTCTGAGCTATGGTAGGAGGTGCCAAATTGTCAAGAACCGATGTAAGAGTGGAATTATAGTGACAGATTACTCAGGGCAGGAAAAGGGGGAGAGCAGAGGTTGGAGAGAGTTTGAAATTCATTGCTGATCTAGTGACTTGATGCTTCTGCAGTGATTGGTGTGAGGGCTAGAAGGAGGAAGAGACGTAGGAAGTGCTGTGATGTTAGTGAGGAGATGATGGTCAGAAAGAGGAAAAGGAGAATTTGTGAAGTTTGAGAGAGTGCATCGATAGCGGAAAATCAGCTCAAGGGAGCATTCATCTTTGTTAGTGGGAGAGTTGGTCCATTGTGACAGACTGCAAGAGGAAGTGAGCTGGATAGGTTTTTTGAAATCTCAAAAATGAGGACTGAGGAGAGGAAATAAGGTAGCCAGGTTGCAAAATGATCAAGAAACTGAGTTGAGGTGCCAGGAGGGCGATCTAAAACCGCAACACATAGAGAGAGAGAGAGGAGAAGGTGTTAGAAAAAAAACTAACACCTGAAGCGCGGAGTGAAAAGCTCCGTAATGCAACCCCATTGATATCTATGGGGAAAAGAAAGTTACATTTAAACCTAACACCCTAACATAAACCCCAAGTCTAAACACCCCTAATTTGCTGTCCCCAACATCGCCGACACCTAAAGTTATTAGCCCCTAATCTGCCGTTCCTGACATCGTCGCCACTAATAAAAGTTATTAACCCCTATTCCCCCACACCCCAACATTGCTGACACTATAATAAAGCTATTAACCCCTATTCCGCAGCTCCCCGACATCGCCACCACTAAATAAAGTTATTAACCCCTAAACCTCTGGCCTCTCACATCACCGCCACAAAATAAACCTAATAACCCCTAAACCACCAGCCCCCCACATTGCACAAAACTAAATTAAACTATTAACCCCTAAACCTAATAACCCCCTAACTTTAAATTAAAATTACAATATCCCTATCTTAAAATAAATAAAAACTTACCTGTGAAATTAAAAAAAAAACTAAGTTTAAACTAACAATTAACCTAACATAACTATTATACTAAAATTAAAATAACTACCAATTAAATAAACTAAATTACTTGTTAAAAAAACCCTAACACTACTAAAAAAATGTAAATCTAAATTTACAACAACAAAAAATACTAAATTACAGAAAATAGCAAACACTAAATTACGAAAAATAACAAACAAAATTATCCAAAATAAAGACAATTACACCTAATCTAATAGCTCTATAAAAATAAAAAAGCCCCCCAAAATAAAAAAAACCCATAGCCTACAATAAACTACCAATAGCCCTTAAAAGGGCCTTTTGTAGGGCATTGCCCTAAAGAAATCAGCACTTTTACCTGTAAAAAAATACATAGACCCCACCAACAGTAAAACCCACCACCCAACCAACCCACCAAAATAAAAAACCTAACTCTAACTAAAACCTAAGCTACCCATTGCCCTGAAAAGGGCATTTGTAGGGGCATTGCCCTTAAAAGGGCATTTAGCTCTTTTAAAAAATCCCAAACCCTAATCTAAAAAAAAAACACCCAAAAAAAAAGACTAACCCCAGGCGATTCACTTACAGTTTCTGAAGTCCAGACATCCAGACAGAAAGAAGTCTTCATCCAGGCGGCGTCTTCTTCATCCTTCAAGACATCCGACGTGGAGCGTCCTCTTCATAAGGTCACCGCCGTACACTGAATCTTCAATGCAAGGGAGCCTTTTCAAAATGGCATCCCTTGCATTCCTATTGGCTGATTTGATTTTTGAAATTCAAATCAGCCAATATGATGAGAGCTACTGAAATACTATTGGCTGTTCAAATCAGCCAATAGGATGAGAGCTACTGAAATTCTATTGGCTGATTTGAATAGCCAATAGTATTTCAGTAGCTCTCATCCAATAGGTAGCTTAGGTTTTTGTTAGAGTTAGGTTTTATATTTTGGGGGGTTGGTTGGGTGGTGGGTTTTACTGTTGGGGGGTCTTTGTATTTTTTTACAGGTAAAAGAGCTGATTTCTTTAGGGTAATGCCCTACAAAAGGCCCTTTTAAGGGCTATTGGTAGTTTATTGTAGGCTAGGGGTTTTTTTATTTTGGGGGGGCTTTTTATTTTTATAGGGCTATTAGATTAGGTGTAATTGTTTTTATTTTGGATAATTTAATTTGATATTTTTTGTAATTTAGTGTTTGTTATTTTTTGTAATTTAGTGTTTGTTATTTTTTGTAATTTAGTATTTTTTATTTTTTTTATTTTTTTAGTAGTGTTAGGTTTTTTAACATGTAATTTAGTTTATTTAATTGGTAGTTATTTTAATTTTAGTACAATAGTTATGTTAGGTTAATTGTTAGTTTAAACTTAGTTTTTTTTAATTTCACAGGTAAGTTTTTATTTATTTTAAGATAGGAATATTGTAATTTAAAGTTAGGGGGTTATTAGGTTTAGGGGTTAATAGTTTAATTTAGTTTTTTGCGATGTGGGGGGCTGGCGGTTTAGGGTTTAATAGGTTTCTTTAGTGGCGGTGATGTGGGAGGCCAGAGGTTTAGGGTTTAATAACTTTATTTAGTGGCAGCAATGCTGGGGAGTGGCAGAATAGGGGTTAATAGCTTTATTATAGTGTCAGCGATGTTGGGGTGCCGGCGATGTTGGGGTGCGGGGGAATAGGAGTTAATAACTTTATTATAGCGGTGGTGATGTCGGGGAGCAGCGGAATAGGGGTTAATAACTTTATTATAGTGTTTGTGATGTTGGAGGGCAGCGGAATAGTGGTGAATAGGTAGTTTATGGGTGTTAGTGTACTTTGTAACATTTTAGTTATGAATTTTGTGTAACAGTTTTGTTGCGCAAACCTCATAACTACTGGTCTCAGATAGCTGAACGGATCGTGTTGGTATAGGCTGGAAGGTAAGCATTTTAGCCTCACCACACAACCTGTAATACTGGCGCTACGGAAAATCCCACGCGAAAACGTTATTTTTTTTTTAGTGCAGGATTGACGTTGCGTTACAGGCTAAAATGCTTGCGGTATAGCTATACCAACACGACTCGTAATTGCTGTGTTACGGTTTTTACGCTGAAATGGACATTTCTCTTGTTAAGTGTATCCAGTCCACGGATCATCCATTACTTGTGGGATATTCTCCTTCCCAACAGGAAGTTGCAAGAGGATCACCCACAGCAGAGCTGCTATATAGCTCCTCCCCTCACTGCCATATCCAGTCATTCTCTTGCAACTCTCAACTAAGATGGAGGTCGTAAGAGGACTGTGGTGTTTTATACTTAGTTTATTTCTTCAATCAAAAGTTTGTTATTTTTAAATGGTACCGGAGTGTACTGTTTATCTCAGGCAGTATTTAGAAGAAGAATCTGCCTGCGTTTTCTATGATCTTAGCAGAAGTAACTAAGATCCTTTGCTGTTCTCACATATTCTGAGGAGTGAAGTAACTTCAGAGGGGGAATAGCGTGCAGGTTTTCCTGTAATAAGGTATGTGCAGTTAAAATATTTTTCTAGGGATGGAATTTGCTAGAAAATGCTGCTGATACCGAAGTAATGTAAGTAAAGCCTTAAATGCAGTGATAGCGACTGGTATCAGGCTTATTAATAGAGATACATACTCTTATAAAAGTGTATTTTAAAACGTTTGCTGGCATGTTTAATCGTTTTTTTACATATGTTTGGTGATAAAACTTATTGGGGCCTAGTTTTTTCCACATGGCTGGCTTGAATTTTGCCTAGAAACAGTTCCCTGAGGCTTCCCACTGTTGTAATATGAGTGGGAGGGGCCTATTTTAGCGTTTTTTTTTGCACAGCAAAAATTACAGACACAGACATCCAGCTTCTTCCTGCATGATCCAGGACTTCTCTGAAGGGCTCAAAAGGCTTCAAAAGTCGTATTGAGAGAGGTAAAAAGCCACAGCAGAGCTGTGGCAGTTGTTGTGACTGTTTAAAAAACGTTTTTGTCATTTGTTATTCCGTTTTTGGTATTAAGGGGTTAATTATCCATTTGCAAGTGGGTGCAATGCTCTGCTAACTTATTACATACACTGTAAAAATGTTGTTAGTGTAACTGCATTTTTTCACTGTTATTTCAAAATTTGGGAAAATTTGTGTTTCTTAAAGGCGCAGTAACATTTTTTATATTGCTTGTAAACTTGTTTTAAAGTGTTTTCCAAGCTTGCTAGTCTCATTGCTAGTCTGTTTAAACATGTCTGACACAGAGGAACCTACTTGTTCATTATGTTTGAAAGCCATGGTGGAGCCCCATAGGAGAATGTGTACTAAATGTATTGATTTCACCTTAAACAGTAAAGATCAGTCTTTATCTATAAAAGAATTATCACCAGAGGGTTCTGTCGAGGGGGAAGTTATGCCGACTAACTCTCCCCACATGTCAGACCCTTCGCCTCCCGCTCAGGGGACGCACGCTAATATGGCACCAATTACATCAGGGACGCCCATAGCGATTACCTTGCAGGACATGGCTGCAATCATGAATAATACCCTGTCAGAGGTATTATCTAGATTGCCTGAATTAAGAGGCAAGCGCGATAGCTCTGGGGTTAGGAGAGATACAGAGCGCGCAAATGCTGTTAGAGCCATGTCTGATACTGCGTCACAGTATGCAGAACATGAGGACAGAGAGCTTCAGTCTGTGGGTGACATCTCTGACTCGGGGAAACCTGATTCAGAGATTTCTAATTTTAAATTTAAGCTTGAGAACCTCCGTGTATTGCTTGGGGAGGTATTAGCTGCTCTGAATGACTGTAACACAGTTGCAATTCCAGAGAAATTGTGTATGCTGGATAGATACAAAATGCTTGCCATGTCCTTCATTCCATTCCACTCCCGTCAGTGGCTCAGTGCATGGAAGTAATCGACTTAATGGTAGCGGCAATGGACATAGTGCCATTTGTACGCCTGCATCTCAGACCGCTGCAATTATGCATGCTAAGTCAGTGGAATGGGGATTACTCAGATTTGTCCCCTCTACTAAATCTGGATCAAGAGACCAGAGATTCTCTTCTCTGGTGGCTTTCTCGGGTCCATCTGTCCAAGGGTATGACCTTTCGCAGGCCAGATTGGACGATTGTAACAACAGATGCCAGCCTTCTAGGTTGGGGCGCAGTCTGGAACTCCCTGAAGGCTCAGGGATCGTGGACTCAGGAGGAGAAACTCCTCCCAATAAATATTCTGGAGTTAAGAGCAATATTCAATGCTCTTCTAGCTTGGCCTCAGGGGGAACCAGGAGTTCCCTAGCGATGTTAGAAGTCTCAAAGATAATTCGCTGGGCAGAGTCTCACTCTTGCCACCTGTCAGCGATCCACATCCCAGGCGTAGAGAACTGGGAGGCGGATTTTCTAAGTCGTTAGACTTTTCATCCGGGGGAGTGGGAACTCCATCCGGAGGTGTTTGCTCAACTGGTCCATCGTTGGGGCAAACCAGAACTGGATCTCATGGCGTCTCGCCAGAACGCCAAGCTTCCTTGTTACGGATCCAGGTCCAGGGACCCGGGAGCAACGCTGATAGATGCTCTAGCAGCTCCTTGGTTCTTCAACCTGGCCTATGTGTTTCCACCGTTTCCTCTGCTCCCTCGACTGATTGCCAAAATCAAACAGGAGAGAGCATCAGTGATTCTGATAGTGCCTGCGTGGCCACGCAGGACCTGGTATGCAGACCTAGTGGACATGTCATCTCTTCCACCATGGACTCTGCCTCTGAGGCAGGACCTTCTAATACAAGGTCCTTTCAATCATCCAAATCTAATTTCTCTGAGACTGACTGCATGGAGTTTGAGCGCTTGATTCTATCAAGGCGTGGCTTCTCCGAGTCAGTCATTGATACCTTAATACAGGCTCGGAAGCCTGTCACCAGGAAAATCTACCATAAGATATGGCGTAAATATCTTTATTGGTGTGAATCCAAGAGTTACTCATGGAGTAAGGTTAGGATTCCTAGGATATTGTCCTTTCTCCAAGAGGGTTTGGACAAAGGCTTATCAGCTAGTTCTTTAAAAGGACAGATCTCTGCTCTGTCTATTCTTTTGCACAAGCGTCTGGCAGAAGTTCCAGACGTCCAGGCATTTTGTCAGGCTTTGGTTAGGATTAAGCCTGTGTTTAAAACTGTTGCTCCCCCGTGGAGCTTAAACTTGGTTCTTAAAGTTCTTCAGGGAGTTCCGTTTAAACCCCTTCATTCCATTGATATTAAACTTTTATCTTGGAAAGTTCTGTTAGCTATTTCCTCGGCTCGAAGAGTATCTGAGTTATCTGCCTTACATTGTGATTCTCCTTATCTGATTTTTCATTCAGACAAGGTAGTTCTGCGTACCAAACCTGGGTTTTTACCTAAGGTGGTTTCTAACAGGAATATCAATCAAGAGATTGTTGTTCCATCATTGTGTCCTAATCCTTCTTCAAAGAAGGAACGTCTTTTGCATAATCTGGACGTAGTCCATGCCTTGAAGTTTTGCTTACAGGCTACTAAAGATTTTCATCAAACATCTGCCCTGTTTGTCGTTTACTCTGGACAGAGGAGAGGTCAAAAACCTCTCTCTCCTTTTGGCTTCGGAGCATAATACGCTTAGCCTATGAGACTGCTGGACAGCAGCCCCCTGAAAGGATTACAGCTCATTCTACTAGAACTGTGGCTTCCACCTGGGCCTTTAAAAATGAGGCCTCTGTTGAACAGATTTGCAAGGCTGCGACTTGGTCTTCGCTTCACACCTTTTCAAAATTTTACAAATTTGACACTTTTGCTTCTTCGGAGGCTGTTTTTGGGAGAAAGGTTCTACAGGCAGTGGTTCCTGCCTTGTCCCTCCCATCATCCGTGTACTTTAGCTTTGGTATTGGTATCCCACAAGTAATAGATGATCCGTGGACTGGATACACTTAACAAGAGAAAACATAATTTATGCTTACCTGATAAATTTATTTCTCTTGTAGTGTATCCAGTCCACGGCCGCCCTGTCCTTTTAAGGCAGGTCTAAATTTTAATTAAACTACAGTCACCACTGCACCCTATGGTTTCTCCTTTTTCGTCTTGTTTCGGTCGAATGACTGGATATGGCAGTGAGGGGAGGAGCTATATAGCAGCTCTGCTGTGGGTGATCCTCTTGCAACTTCCTGTTGGGAAGGAGAATATCCCACAAGTAATGGATGATCCGTGGACTGGATACACTACAAGAGAAATAAATTTATCAGGTAAACATAAATTATGTTTTTTTCAGGGTTAAAACCGTAACACAAAATTTGTAATCTAGGTGATAGCTTGTTGTATATGCAAGTAATAGCAAAAAGGAACATGAAGATATTGAACATTTTTACAGTGTGAATCAATTAAACACACCATCACAGTATTACAAAAGTACTTGCCATGTGTCTTGTCCCTTGTATAATTCTTATGCTTAATTCTAGTTGCCTAATGTTCACTTAAGAAATACAACCCAAACTAGAGTTAAATATATAGGCAGAGCAGTCAGTTGGGTCCACTAAATTAGTTAGATTACAGGATCAAAGACAGTTAAGAAGGCCAATAGGAGAGTTTGTTCTGCCCAGGTCAGGGTGAGATAAGTTAAAATAAACAGACAAGAGAAATTGGAGGAGATGGAAGTTATGCCATTAGTCAGCTATAAATGTAAGAATAATAGTAAGTATTGGCAAGGATTGAACATCACTTGGCAAATGACAAGACATTTGAAATAACATCACGATAAATACAGGACTTATTTAACAGCCTACAATCCATTACTCAATTCACATACCATAAGAGAGAGTTACACAGAGTAAAATAGCAACAGAAAGCAGATAATTGTACAGGAGATTGTACAGTTGATACCAAGGTCATGTGCGATAACTGTCCTTTGTCATGTCTGCCTATTATACTTGATCACTAAATAAATAGCAAATATTGTGTAACATGAGTAGGAACTCACGTGAGTAGGTGTACAAAATTGAAACCATAACATCCACAAATATCTCAGATCTGTTTTATCTAATTAATCATTTACATTATTGTTTCAGCTATATGTTAGAATACAGAACAATTTAAATTATTTGAATCCCAGATTGTATTGACTCAAAATACACCAGTGTTTTCCTCAAAATACCAGTACTTATATTTTATATAATCTGTTACAAAAAATAGCTATTTATTTCTCCTACAAACCAGTTTTAATTTCATTGTCATCAATAGATTTTAACTCCTTCTATAGGTATTATATAGACATATCCTTTCTCTATCATCTCATTCAACCTTTGATTTAGTCTGTTCTAATCACTGACTTTCCTCCTAACACTCATTAATTGACTTTGGGGTACGATTCCAAAGTATTATGAGAATGACAACTATTATAATGTTTTATCTGGAATTACTGGTATTAGAATTCAAATCATTCACAGTCTCCAGCAATCCACTGTCGCTCTACCACGCACCAAAGATATAACTAGAAAAGCACATCCATGCGCCAGCATGTTTGTGAAATAAACCCTTTTCACAAACAAATCTAAAGCTCTCCGGGTTTGTGAGAAGCTCTAGGAAATCTCACCAGTACTATGAAGCCCCTGTCTTAATTCTATAAAGGCATTTTTTAACTTGAGAGAACTTTGAGTGTGTTTCACAAAGAGGTGTTCCCAGGGCCGGATTTCCTATTAGGCACAGTAGGCATGTGCCTACGGGCGCCTTGCAGTGAGGGGCGCCTGCCTGTCAGTAATAAAAAAAATAAAAATTTTTTTTTTTTTGTGAGGGCATTAATTTTAGTAAGAATTGTGCTGCCAGGTGCTTACAGAGTCGAGTGTTTCATTGGGAATATGTTACAGCAGTTGAGGGAGCCATGAAGGAGAGAAGGGCAAAGATTAAAACTAAACCCCTCCCATTTTCACCAGGCATGTTTAGTTTCACTTTTATTTTCTGTACTTCTGTTGCCTCACACAGCCAAGCTTCATGCTGATGTGTAGCAGATACTTTTGTTGAGGAATGAAAGCTTCAGAATCAGGTTAGGACTGTACAAGGCTTCTAATGCTGCCTAGAATGACAACATAACAAGCAGAGCACTTTAACCCCTTGGCTACCAGAGAGGGTTGCAGTGTATTCACTTGTTATGTGCTGTAGTGCATTTTGATAGCCAGGGGGTTAAATTCTGCTTCAGGATTAATGTTTTTGTTCTATAAAGGCATTGGAGGTGTGGAGGTTATGTGGGACTAGCTGCTCTGCTCTTTATTACAAACTGCTGATTTACAGCCTTTAAGGCACTTTGTCTTTGACAACAAAGTTTGTAGGCTGTAAGGCTGTAAAATGTGTATGTGTGTAAACTACTCACATGTCATATTTGTTTTTGTATGTATATGTATGTGTATGTATATATATATATATATATATATATATATATATATATATATATATATATATATATATACATACACAAACATCACATTAAAAATTGTTAATCTGTTATTTTATCAAGTAAGTGTGGTATGTTTGTGTTTTGTGGTAAATTAAATTTCTAATTTCTAATTTTAAACACATTTGTTGACCCCTGGATTACATATAATCTACAACTTTCCATTTTTTCCTTTAAGAGCAACATCATATTATATTTATATTTCAGAACAAAATAAATTTAACATCTGTGTGTAT
Source organism: Bombina bombina (assembly GCF_027579735.1). Lineage (NCBI taxonomy): Eukaryota > Metazoa > Chordata > Amphibia > Anura > Bombinatoridae > Bombina > Bombina bombina. Next base: position 517,838,921 of record NC_069499.1, on the reverse strand, counting down.
TTGTACCAAAAATATCAGAGTTCACAAGATTTTTTTCATGTAGTGGAAAAAAGACCTACATTTTATATTTTCTTCCACTGGCTGCACAGTTTGTTGATGAGCTTTCATGCTGCTAGTTTTAATATTGCTATTGTTTACACAAAACTGTGTTTAACTCCAACAAAATGTTAAGCACATAGTCAAAGTCATCTCCAGAAAAGCAATACACTAATGGCTTGTAAGTAAACATGTGCTATGAGCCCATTTGGGTCTGCACAGATGTGTATTACTTTCTCAGAATTGACATTGACTATGTGTTCAACTCTTTTGCAAGAGGCTAACACACTTCTGTGCAAGCACTAGTGCAATAATAAAATGCCCTAGCAAACTGTCACATTTTATGTCCCTTTAAATAGGGTTTTCTTTAGAATATTAAAGAAACACACACAAAATCATGCACACACACACACCCAGACATGCATACACAGTCAATCACACACCCAGACATGCATACACAGTCAATCACGCACCCACACACCCACCCAGACCAGGGCCGTTTCTAGAGAATCTGGCTCCCAGGGAAAAATTCCAAAATGCGCCCCCCTCACAGATTCTAAAGTCCCCCTTCCTAGACCTTGCATGTCACTCTGTCATTAGGAGGTTAGCTACAAAGCAGCAGTGCACTACTGGGACCTAGCGGAACACATCTGGTGAGCAAATGACAAGAGACAAATGTGTGTTGCGGCCAACCACCAGTTAGCTCCTAGTAGTGCATTGCTTCTGCTAAGGATATGTACCTATGCTTTTCAACAATTCATACCAAGAGAACAAGAATAATAGAATTGTCTTAACATTTTTTGCTGTATCCTGAATTATGAAAGTTTAATTTTGACTTTCCTATCTTTTTAAATATGTCCTTTTTCTACTATATTTTTTTTCCAAATATATTGATATTATCTAAAAATATCTTTATATCTTTTACTAATTGCCATTATATGTATACTTTTCTCATAGCTATGCATATTTATTTGTTTAATGCATATCAATCCCTTTAAATTCTTATCCAAAATGTATCTACAAAAAGTTCAATAGACTTTAAAGTTGAACTTTGCAAAAACGTAATCAGGTAAGATTTTCTAAAGGATTACAATATTGCACTAGGTGTATTTGTAACATATTTAGGGGTCTATTACAATTATTTAGAAAAGTTATAACAATTTTTTTTTTATACAAAATTCACTATTAATGTCTATGAGATTTTTGCACATAATAATTTGATAAAGAACTGTAATAGCTGTTTATTTTTCAAATATACTATACACATAGGCAGTAATAGACAGAGACGTGCACACACAGACAGTAATAGACTGAGACATGCACTCACAGACAGTAATAGGCAGAGAAATGCACAGGCAGTAATAGACAGAGATATGCACACACAGACAGTTATAGACAGACACTTGCACACACAGACAGTAATAGACAGAGACAAGCACTCGCAGACGGTAATAGATAGAGACATGCACTCACAGGCAGTAATAGATTGAGACATTCACACACAGGCAGTAATGGACAGAGACATGCAGACACGCGCAGTAACAGACAGATGCACTCACAGGCAGTAATAGACAGAGACATTCACACACAGACAGTAATAAATAGAGAAATGCACACACAGGCATAGACAGAGACATGCACACACAGACAGTAATAGACAGAGACATGCACACACAGGCAGGGATAGATATGCATATACACACACAGGTAGTAATAGACAGAGACATGCACACACAGGCAGTAATAAACAGAGCCATGCACACACAGGCAGGGATATATAGGCATATACACACACACACACACACACACACACTCAGGCAGTAATAGGTAGATACACACACACAGGCAGGGATAGATAGGCATACACACACTCAGGCAGTAATAGCAGACACACACACAGGCAGGGATAAATAGGCACACACACACGAAGGCAGTAATAGCAGACACAAGCACTCACATGTGAGTTTGTGAAAACTTGCCATTGTCATTATGGAGTAAATGACACATACACACACCCATCACTATTAAAGGGACATTATACACTCATTTTTTCTTTGCATAAATGTTTTGTAGATGATCTATTTATATAGCCCATAAAGTTTTTTTTTTTTTTAAATGTATAGTTTTGCTTGTTTTTAAATAACATTGCTCTGAATTTCAGACTCCTAATCAAGCCCCAAAGTTTTATGAGAAGTTTTACCGTCAGCTACCTGCTCCAGCTTGCTCCTTTTTGTGTAAAGGGTCTTTTCATATGCAAAAGAAGGTGTGGGGGGGTGTCTTATTTCCCACTTGCAGTGGTCTTTCCAACTACCTTTTCAACAGAGCTAAACTGAGAGCTTCTAAGTAAGTTTTTAAACAGTTTTATACTAGATTTTGATATCAGTATCTGGTCATCCTATTCTTTATAGTAGTGTTTATTACATGCAGTTATATGAAAATGAGTGTATACTGTCCCTTTAACCTTTATTAAACAATAAGTAAATAAATACAAAAAAAAGCATAATGTCAAAAAGATTATTTTTTTTATTTAACAGTCCTTAACAGAACACCTGTTCCTTAGTATGTGGAAACCCAAGTTTTATAAAGCACCTTTTTAAATTATCTCAGTAAAACGAAAAAATATGTACATATCATTATGTAAACACCATGTATAATTTGTCATATGCATAAAACATCACCTCTTTAGTGACACAGATCAGTGATATAGAAGACTGCTTTCCTCAGGGTGATTCCGCTCCTTTTTACTTTCAGTTTTAGCTCTAACGAGTTATCCAGTCTTAACACCCCCCCCACACCACCACTGTGATCTTGTTGCTCCATTAGTATGATTGACATCCAATGCAGCCAATTAACATAACGGCTTCCTTTCAAATATATATATATATATATATATATATTTTTTTTTTTTTTTTTTTAATGTAAATGCATGTGATCTGTATATTGTAACATTTGCCAGTAATTTATCAAGCAGGCACTGCCACTTTAACAAAAATTTTTTAAAGTGCTCTCCACTGCTTCCTAATTCGCCCCGGGCCCCGACCCTAGAAACGGCCCTGAACCCAGACACAGTCAATCACACACACACACACAGACATGCATACACAGTATATCACACACAGACATGCATACTGTCAATCACACACACTCACACACACAGACATGCATACACAGTCAATCACACACACCCAGACATGCATACACAGTTAATCACACACACACACACACCCAGACATGCATACAGTCAATCACACACACACCCAGACATGCATACACAGTCAATCACACCCAGACATGCATACACAGTCAATCACACACACACACCCAGACATGCATACACAGTCAATCACACACACAGACATGCATACACAGTCAATCACACACACACACACACACACATGCATACACAGTAAATCACACACACACACACCCAGACATGCATACACAGTCAATCACACACACACACACACACACATAGACATGCATACACTGTAAATCACACACACACACACAGACATGCATACACAGTCAATCACACACACATCCACACATGCATACACAGTCAATAACACACACACACACCCAGACATGCATACACAGTCAATCATACCCACACATGCATACACATCAATCACACACACATCCACACATGCATATACAGTCAATCCCACACACACACACCCAGGCATGCATACACAGTCAATCACACACACACACACAGACATGCATACTCAGTCAATCACACACACACACAGGCATGCATACTCAGTCAATCACACACACCCAGACATGCATACATAGTCAATCACACACATACCCACCCACACATGCATGCACAGTCAATCACACACATACCCAGACATGCTTACACGGTCAATCACACACACACAGACATGCATACACAGTCAATCAATCACACACACACACACACACCCAGGCATGCATACACAGTCAATCACACACACACACAGACATGCATACTCAGTCAATCACACACACACACAGGCATGCATACTCAGTCAATCACACACACCCAGACATGCATACATAGTCAATCACACACATACCCACCCACACATGCATACACAGTCAATCACACACATACCCAGACATGCTTACACGGTCAATCACACACACACAGACATGCATACACAGTCAATCAATCACACACACACACACACAGACATGCATACACAGTCAATCACACTCACACATGCCTATACAGTTAATCACACATACCCAGACATGCTTACACAGTCAATCACACACACACAAACACACAGACATGCATACACAGTCAATCACACACCCAGACATGCATACACAGTCAATCACACACACACACACACCCAGACATGCATACACAGTCAATCAAACACACACACACACATGCATACACATTCAATCACACACACCCAGACATGCATACACAATCAATCACACCCACACATGCATACACAGTTAATCACACACACACATACCCAGACATGCTTACACAGTCAATCACACACACACAGACATGCATACACAGTCAATCACACACCTAGACATGCATACACAGTCAATCAATCACACACACACACCCAGACATACATACACAGTCAATCACACACACCCAGACATGCATACACAGTCAATCACACACACACATACACACACAGAGACATGCATACACAGTCAATCACACACACACACAGACATGCATACACAGTTAATCATACCCACACATGCATACAAAGTCAATCACACCCACACATGCATACACTGTCAATCACACACACACATACCCAGACATGCATACACAGTCAATCCCACACACACATACCCAGACATGCATATACAGTCAATCACACACACATACCCAGACATGCATACACAGTCAATCACACACACACACATACCCAGACATGCATACACAGTCAATCACACCCACACACATACCCAGACATTCATACACAGTCAATCACACACACACATACCCAGACATGCATACACAGTCAATCACACACACACATACCCAGACATGCATACACAGTCAATCATACACACACATACCCAGACATGCATACACAGTTAATCACGTCACACACATACCCAGACATGCATACACAGTCAATCACACACACACACCCAGACATGCATACACAGTCAATCATACACACACACCCAGACATGCATACAGTCAATCACACACACACCCAGGCATGCATACACAGTCAATCACACCCAAACATGCATACACAATCAATCACACACACAGACATGCATACACAGTCAATCACACACACACAGACATGCATACACAGTCAATCACACACACACACAGGCATGCATACTCAGTCAATCACACACACCCAGACATGCATACATAGTCAATCACACACATACCCACCCACACATGCATACACAGTCAATCACACACATACCCAGACATGCTTACACGGTCAATCACACACACAAAGACATGCATACACAGTCAATCAATCACACACACACACCCAGACATGCATACACAGTCAATCACACCCACACATGCCTATACAGTTAATCACACATACCCAGACATGCTTACACAGTCAATCACACACACACAAACACACAGACATGCATACACAGTCAATCACACACCCAGACATGCATACACAGTCAATCACACACACACACACACAGACATGCATACACAGTCAATCAAACACACACACACACACATGCATACACATTCAATCACACACACCCAGGCATGCATACACAATCAATCACACCCACACATGCATACACAGTTAATCACACACACACATACCCAGACATGCTTACACAGTCAATCACACACACACAGACATGCATACACAGTCAATCACACACCTAGACATGCATACACAGTCAATCAATCACACACACACACCCAGACATGCATACACAGTCAATCACACACACCCAGACATGCATACACAGTCAATCACACACACACATACACACACAGAGACATGCATACACAGTCAATCACACACACACACACAGACATGCATACACAGTTAATCATACCCACACATGCATACAAAGTCAATCACACCCACACATGCATACACTGTCAATCACACACACACATACCCAGACATGCATACACAGTCAATCCCACACACACATACCCAGACATGCATATACAGTCAATCACACACACATACCCAGACATGCATACACAGTCAATCACACACACATACCCAGACATGCATACACAGTCAATCACACACACACACATACCCAGACATGCATACACAGTCAATCACACACACACATACCCAGACATGCATACACAGTCAATCACACACACACATACCCAGACATGCATACACAGTCAATCATACACACACATACCCAGACATGCATACACAGTTAATCACGTCACACACATACCCAGACATGCATACACAGTCAATCACACACACACACCCAGACATGCATACACAGTCAATCATACACACACACCCAGACATGCATACAGTCAATCACACACACACCCAGGCATGCATACACAGTCAATCACACCCAAACATGCATACACAATCAATCACACACACAGACATGCATACACAGTCAATCACACACACACAGACATGCATACACAGTCAATCACACACACCCACACACACACACACACACACAGGCATGCATACACAGTAAATCACACACACACACCCAGACATGCATACACAGTCAATCACACCCACACATGCATACACAGTCAATCACACACACATCCACACATGCATACCCAGTCAATCACACACACACCCAGACATGCATACACAGTCAATCACACCCACACATGCATATACATCAATCACACACACATCCACACATGCATACAGTCAATCACACACAGACACACACACACAGACATGCATACACAGTCAATCACACACACACACACAGACATGCATACTCAGTCAATCACACACACACACACCCAGACATGCATAATCAGTCAATCACACACACACACACACCCAGACATGCATACATAGTCAATCACACACATACCCACCCACACATGCATACACAGTCAATCACACACATACCCAGACAGGCTTACACCGTCAATCACACACACACAGACATGCATACACAGTCAATCACACACCCAGACATGGATACACAGTCAATCAATCACACACACACACCCAGACATGCATACACAGTCAATCGCACCCACACACCCACACATGCATATACAGTTAATCACACACATACCCAGACATGCTTACACAGTCAATCACACACACACACACATACACACACACACACACACAGACATGCATACACAGTCAATCACACACCCAGACATGCATACACAGTCAATCACACACACACACACACCCAGACATGCATACACAGTCAATCAAACACACACACACACAGACATGCATACACAGTCAATCACACACACCCAGACATGCATACACAATCAATCACACCCACACATGCATACACAGTCAATCACACACACACATACCCAGAAATGCTTACACAGTCAATCACACACACCCAGACATGCATACACAGTCAATCACACACACACCCAGACATGCATACACAGTCAATCACACACACACAGCCATGCATACACAGTCAATCACACCCACACATGCATACAAAGTCAATCACACCCACACCCACACATGCATACACAGTCAATCACACACACACATACACAGACATGCATACACAGTCAATCACGCACACACATACCCAGACATGCATACACAGTCAATCACACACACACACATACCAAGACATGCATACACAGTCAATCACACACACACATACCCAGACATGCATACACAGTCAATCACACACACATACCAAGACATGCATACACAGTCAATCACACACACACATACCCAGACATGCATACACAGTCAATCACACGCACACACAAAGCCAGACATGCCTACACTGTCAATTTCCCACACATAGCCAGACACACACTAACAGTCACACACACATCTTCGTTCTGCTTGAGTATACACAATCCCAACTTTTGGCTATAATAAACCACACATGGAAACTTCAGTTTTCTCAGGAGCAGCATTGTGCATTTATTAGCAGTATTGATAGATTCAAAAGCAGTAATTGTATCCACTCAAGCAGAACAAAAATGACATACTCATCTAAGCCTTGAAAACCAATTTGACAAATCAATAAAGACACTGGGATGGACAATAACAGTGAGTTGTGTGAGACCTCTGTCTGGTCAGGAACAGGTTAATAAAGGAAAGAGAGGGTCAGTTTGTTTATTTAACAGGGGCCTTGCATGGCATAACCTGTAAGAGCCCAGCACCATCATAAAGATTAATTACAGCTGTGATTTATCAAGCAGATGAGACCAAACAAAACTATGTGTAACTTAGCTGACAGCAAACTGAATTCATGCTCAGTGGGAACAATCAGTGCCTCACAGTGTTGTCCCCATGCAAATATCTGAGCTCTTACTGCTCTCACTATCCTTCAAATGTGATTCTCTGACTGACACAATATGTACACACAGCTCTCCTCTAAATGCAGGCACTAAATACACTGTACTGTATTGTACTGCCAGTGCCTACCTCTCTCATAGCCAGCTCTGTTAGTCCTTTCCTCCCCAGCACTAGAAGACTGCTGCTCAGCACTGACTGAACCCCCCCTCCACTCGGACGGGAGCCCCTCCCTCACACTCTGATTTGCTGGCCCTTGCTTTAAGGCATTCTGAAACATGTAGTTCCAGCCCTTCAGTTCAGAGACTAGGCCCAGAAGCACCGGTCTAAATTTCTGGAGCGGCGGTCAGACGGAGGGCCCCGAAGAGGTCCCAAACTATTTGCCAACACACAGTCAGGGGCCAGACTCTCTCCCAGTGGGCCCCTGACTGGAATCACCCATTTCACCCCCTGATGGGGGCCCTGCTTCCCGGGGACATTTCCGGGGACATTATTTGTCTGGGGACAGTCTCCTCAATCCGGGGACTGTCCCCCAAAACCTGGGACGTCTGGTCACCTTACCACAGGTGCCTTCCATAGAGAGGCGCCTGTCTCTCTGCCCTTAACCCTTTGAGTGCTAAGCACTTTCCCACTTGGGTGCTAAGCTTTTTTTAAGGGTTTTTTAATTTTTTTAAGTTTTTTTTTAACTTCCCCAGATCCCCAAGACTTACACTGTTGGAAAGGTTAGGCGATTACCTTTCCAACGGTGGGTCTTGGGGTCTGTAGCTGCTTAGATGCCTGAGATACAGGCTTCTAAGCAGCATGCCCCTGCTCCTATATTTAACATTGTTAAGTATAAAGTTGCGCAGTGACGTCATTGCGCTTGACGTCACCACGCATAACGTGAAGCCCTGGTGATGCCTGTCAATATGCAGGCCCTATCGCCGGGGTAGGAGCGGGTGGGAGCCCGCAGATCTACCTCAAGGTGGGAGAGTGCTAGCCGTTGTTAGCACTCAAGGGGTTAATGGCTTTTCTGCACATCTCTACAGCTCTGCCCTCACTCACCATATAAAATAACTTTGCCCTTAACAAAGATGGCCGTCATGCTGGCCGGTCTGGTCCATTTTTCCAGTGAATGCGGACAGAGCAGCCAGAGTGGCCTGAGAGTGTGTGGCATTGGTTCTTTTATGGGGAGTGACAATGAGTGACTATTTGTGCGCTATTACCGAGCGTTCTGAGTGCACGGTGGGCATGTATCAGCTGCAGCAGCAGTGGCTGTCAAAATCAAAATGATAGATTGTACAGTCAGAGGGCAGTCTTTCATATAAAATACCGTAGGTATGAATATTATTGCTAAAATGCAAAATGCCAGGACTGTTGCACAGGATACACACACTTTAAAAAAACAACTGACCCTTGGTTGATTGTGCATATTGCAGGCTTGGTCAGCAAAGTTCTAAATGAAGCCCCAGTCTAGACAACCTGCACTTTTCTTGTATAAATTATATTTAGAAAAATACAGGTCTGACTGGAATCTCATCAGACTGGGCAAATACTGTCTGGAGTGTTTTGTTATAGATCATGGACTGCCTTTTATGTGGCAAATTAGCAGCTGCTGTAAAAAAACATAATTGTATAAAGTTTTAGGCTTTATCTATAGGTTCATACAAGTTAAAAAATGTATTGCAGAAAAACACTATTTAAGGTATTTAAGGTACACAGTAGAAAATAATAAAACTACTCTACAAACTGCTGTGAAATTCATATTTATTATTTCCTCACCTCTGCTAGCTAAAAGCAGAGTAAGCTGCTATTGGTTGCAGAGTTTAATTTTTAAAGTGTGCCCTGTGCTCCTAGCTAACTTTGATCTTTCAAGTGAGGTTTTCCTCTTCAGCAATCTCCATTACTTTATATTGGAGACATCTCGCAACTTGCATGGACAGCCCTTTATTTAGCTAACTCCCTGCCTGTGTCAATGTGGTTTTTCATGTCTGACCCGGAAACGTCTTGATCCTTGAACCCTCTATTTTAATTATTAATTAGGGTTGCCAACCAGTCAATATTTCAGGTCAATATATTTAATAGAGAATAAACATAAAAATAAAGACTTGATCATGTTGAATCTTCCTCTATGTGTTGGAATCTAATTCTAGGCAAATAATCCTTTAAAATTGGCCCTATCAGTTTTAGTTTATGAGTTATGCTGCTGCTGCATAATAAATTATGCTAATTTATGCTAATGAGTATGACCATTTTTTTTTCAGTAAAAGGTGGCAACCCAATCATGAATACTTCATTTTGACTTCATTGCTCTCATAAGTTCAAACATAGATAGATAGATAGAAAATATTACATTTTTATTATTTAAATTGACTTTAAAGAATTTATGTTATTCCATTAAAGATTATACAGTAGGGGGGTCAGTGTTAAAAAATTGAGGCTGAATTAAGTAGCACAGCATGGCACAAGGGTAATGGATGCTCAAGCCGATAAAACCAACCGCAGTGTTCTTCTGTGTCAGCACTACGGTGATGGGGGCGGGGGGTGTATCAGGTGATCTAGGATCAGCCCATGCATAGGCTGAAAGGTAGTGACATCACAAAGTCCAAAGATTATTTCATACAGAAGCTAAAAGCATAAATACAGTTTCTGTATGAAATAAATTTTGAACTTTTATATATTCTGCTGTTGTGGTGAATATTGGAGTGCTGGGACTTTGTGTGATGAATTAAGTAGCATCCTCAGAAGCCACTAATTGGCAATATAGTAAATAAACTGTGATTTTTTTTTTCCTGAGCCTCTTGGTGATATAACCTTAGAGTTTGAATATATGCCCACTAACGCTGATCAACACTCTGCTCCCTGATTGTGGGCTAGAAAATTGTTGTTTGTGGTACCATCTTTACTAGCTCTGGTCATAAGTAGCCACTTGCCACTATCTCCAGCCATTTGTAGTTACCTGTCCTTAGCACCAGCTACACGTAAATTCAGAGCAAGTAGTATGATGTAGTATGATGTAGTATAGAGGGTCTGCAGGGCTGGGGGGATGATGTGGCATGTCAGATGCAGCTAATATGTTAAGCAGGTTCAGATGGCTGATGTGGCTGAGAGGCTCTACACAGCCAGGAGTCTTATGTGGCAGAGATGCCCTGCAGGCTCAGGGTCTTATGTGGCATAGATGCTCTGCATGGTCAGGATGTTATATGGCAAAGAGGATTTGCAGGGTCTGGGCCTTATGTGATGGAGGGGCTCCCCAGGATCACAATGTTATGCGGCAAGGTCAGGGTGTTAAATGGCAGAGGGGCCCTGCAGGGTCAGGGTCTCATGTGGTATAGAGGCTCTGCAGGATAAGGGTGTTACTTGACAGAGAGGCTCTGCAGGGTCAGGGGCCTTATGTAGCAGAGAGGCTCTGTGGGATCCGGGCCTTATGTAGCAGAGAGGCTCTGCAGGATCAGGGTGTTATGTAGCAAAAATGCTCTGCAGGATCAGGGTGTAATGTGGCAGAGATGCTTCTTAGGATCAGTGTTTTATGTGGCAGAGAGGCTCCTCAGGATCAGGGTGTTATGTGGCAGAGAGGCTCCTCAGGATCAGAATGTTATGTGGCAGTGAGGCTTCTTAGGATAAGGGTGTTCTGTGGCAGAGAGGCTCCTTAAGATAAGGGTATTATGTGGAAGAGAGCCTCAGCAGGATCAGGGTGTTATGTGGCAGAGATGCTCCACAGAATCAGGGTGTTATGGGGTAAAGAGACTCCGCAGGATGAGGGTGTTATGTGGCAGAGAGGCTCTTCTGGATTTGGGTGTTATGTGGCAGAGAGGTTCTGCAGGATCAGGGTGTAGGGTCCAGGCCTTATGTAGCAGAAAGGCTCTGCATGATCAGGGTGTAATGTGGCAGAGAGGCTCCTTTGGATAAGGGTGTTATGTGGCAGAGAGGTTCTGCATGATCAGAGTGTAGGGTCCAGGCCTTATGTAGCAGAAAGGCTCTACAGGATCAGGGTATTATGTGGCAGAGAGGCTCCTTAGGTTCAGGGTGTTATGTGGAAGAGAGTTTTTGTACAGGATCAAGGTGTTATGTGGTGGAGACGCTCCTCAGGATCAGGATGTTGTGTGGCAGAATGGCTCTGCAAGATCAGGGTGTTATGTAGCAGAGAGGCTCCTCAGGATCAGGGTGTTATGTGCAAGAGAAGCTCCACAGGTTGAGGGTTTTAGTTATATAGCAGAGATGAAAGAACTACAGATCCCAAAAAAACAAGTGATCTGATAGAGGAGCGCTCTCTAGAAAATGTGAAAAAATTTGAAAAAAAGGATAATATAATACAAAAATTCGATATAAGAGGTGAATAGTATTGATAGAAAAAAAGAACTGTGAATAATAAATGAAAAAATAAAGAAATTAAAAATAAAAATAAAAACAGAACATAACAATGTTAAAAAATATTGTCATATAAATACTGTAGGATTGGACAATTAATGCAATATGTGAACCATGCAAGTAATGTCAAGTAATGTCAAATAAATGTCAAAATAAAGTTCTTGTGTTGGAAAAAACTTGCTTGTTTGCTGGTCCAATGGAGGGTAGTATCCCAATGGTTGATGTATAATAGTTGATGTATGAGAAGTCCTGTCGGATAATAACAGTTAGAATCAGGCAGCTCCTCTTAACCCGGTGATCAGGGTGTTATGTGGCAGAGAGACTCTGTAGGGTCAGGGCCTTATGTAGAAGAGAGGCTCTGCAGGATCATGGTGTTATGTGACAGAGAGGCTTCTCAGGATCAGGGTGTTATGTGGCAGAGAGGCTCCTCAGGATCAGGGTGTTATATGGCAGAGAGGCTTCTTAGGATCAGGGTGTTATGTGGCAGAGAGGCTCCTCAGGATCAGGGTGTTATGTGGCAGAGAGGCTCCTCAGGATCAGGGTGTTATGTGGCAGAGAGGCTCCTTAGGATAAGGATGTTATGTGGAAGAGAGGTTCCACAGGATCAGGGTGTTATGTGGCAGAGAGGCTCCTAAGGATAAGAGTGTTATGTTGCAGAGAGACTCTGCAGAATAAGGGTGTTATGTGACAGAAAGGCTCCGCAGGATCAGGGTGTTATGTGGCAGACAGGCTAATTAAGATAAGGATGTTATGTGGCAGAGAGGCTCCTCAGGATCAGGGTGTTATGTGGCAGTGAGGCTTCTTAGGATAAGGGTGTTATGTGGCAGAGAGACTCCTTAAGATAAGGGTGTTATGTGGAAGAGAGCCTCAGCAGGATCAGGCTGTTATGTGGCAGAGATGTTCCACAGAATCAGGGTGGTATGGGGTAAAGAGACTCCGCAGGATGAGGGTGTTATGTGGCAGAGAGGCTCCTCTGGATTTGGGTGTTATGTGGCAGAGAGGTTCTGCAGGATCAGGGTGTAGGGTCCAGGCCTTATGTAGCAGAGAGGCTCTGCTGGATCAGGGTGTAATGTGGCAGAGAGGCTCCTTAGGTTCAGGGTGTTATGTGGCAGAGTGTTTTCACAGGATTAGGGTGTAATGTGGCAGATAGTTTTTTTACAGGATCGAGGTGTTATGTGGCGGAGACGCTCCTCAGGATCAGGATGTTGTGTGGCAGAATGGCTCTGCAAGATCAGGGTGTTATGTAGCATAAAGGCTCCACAGGATAAGGGTGTTATTTTGCAGAGATGCTCCACAGAATTAGGATGTTATGTGGCAGAGATGCTCCTCAGGATCAGGGTGTTATGTGGCAGAGAGGCTCCTAAGGATAAGAGTGTTATGTTGCAGAGAGACTCTGCAGAATAAGGGTGTTATGTGACAGAAAGGCTCCGCAGGATCAGGGTATTATTTTGCAGAGATGCTCCACAGAATTAGGATGTTATGTGGCAGAGATGCTCCTCAGGATCAGGGTGTTATGTGCAAGAGAGGTTCCACAGGTTGAGGGTTTTAGTTATATAGCAGAGAGACTCTGCAGGATCAGGGTGTTATGTGGCAGAGAGACTCTGTAGGATCAGGGCCTTATGTAGAAGAGAGGCTCTGCAGGATCATGGTGTTATGTGACAGAGAGGCTCCTCAGGATCAGGGTGTTATGTGACAGAGAGCCTCCTTAGGATAAGGGTGTTATGTGGCCGAGAGGCTCCACAGGATCAGGGTGTTATGTGGCAGAGAGACTCCACAGGATCAGGGTGTTATTTGGCAGGGAGACTTTGCTTGATCAGGCTTTGATGTTTCAAAGAGTTGACATGATCAGGGGTCAAATGTGGCAAAGAAGGGCTGCATGTTCAGGGGTCTAAAGTGGCAGAGAGGGGCTCAAAGTCTGGCCCTTTTTCTAAAGGAAATCATTATATATGTATGTGTGTGTTTTCTGACCTATTTAAATTGTATATTGATTTTTAAAGCTTTTCAAATTGTTAAAGGTACACTGAACTCAATTTTTTCTTTTGTGATTCAGATAGAGCATGAAGTTTTAAACAACTTTCTAATTTACTACTATTATCAAATTTTCTTTATTCTCTTGGTATCTTTATTTTAAATTCAAGAATGTAAGTTTAGATGCCGGCCCATTTTTGGTGAACAACCTGGGTTGTCCTTGCTGATTGGTGGAAAAATTAATCCACCAATAGTAGAGAGTGCTGAGCCCAAAAAAAGCTTAGATGCCTTGTTTTTCAAATAAAGATAGCAAGAGAACGAAGAAAAATTAATAATAGGAGTAAATTAGAAAGTTGCTAAAAATTGCATGCTCTATCTGAATCACAAAAGAAAAAAATTGGGTTCAGTGTCCCTTTAAGTGAAACCACTGAATCAATTGAAAACACCTGTTACCCAAGGATTTTCCAGATTTTCACTGTTTTTTGTTTTTGTTTTGTTTTTTACTAAAACATAATAAATTCTACAGGCTTCTCAAATAGTTTTTTGCAAGAATTTTCACAGAACTTACGATTCAGTATTTATTATAAATGCCTAATATGTTTGAAAACAGTTTTTTTCCACTTAAAGGGACAGTCTACACCAAAAATGTTCTTATTTAAAAAGATAGATAATCCTTTTATTACCCATTCCCCGTTTTTGCATAACCAACAAAGTTATATTAATATACTTTTTACCTCTGTTATTACCTTGTGTCTAAGCCTCTGCAGACAGCCTCCTTATCTAAGGGCCTTTGACAGACATGTAGTGTAGTCAATCAGTGAAGACTCCTAAATAACTTCACGGCAGAGGGCACAATGTTATCTATATGACACACATGAACTAACACTGTCTAACTGTGAAAAACTTTCAAAATGTTCTGAGCTAAGAGGCGGTTTTCAACGGTTTAGAAATCAGTTTGAGCCTACTTAGGTTTCAAAAATACCACCAAGGGAACAAAGCAAATTTGATGATAAAAGTAAATTGGAAAGTTATTTAAAATTGCATGCCCTATCTGAATCATGACTGTTTAGTTTTGACTTTACTGTCCCTTTAAGCAATAATTTTTATTACGAATTATATGTTGCACTCATGAATAAAATATATTTTTTTATTAATATAATAATTATGTTTTACACGTCCTAATACTTAATTAAAATCATAAAGAAACATTTACGTATGTGCAAGTTTTGTTGTTTAAAAGTGTGATTTGAACTTTATTTTTTCATTTTGATAGCAATAAAACAATCTGGTTTCTTAAATGCACTGGCCATGCACTGCAGCTTTAACACTGAAAAAAGCTGTGTATACAAAAAGTAAAAAAAATGTGTTTTTAACAGAACCAAGGTGTAAACTGAGAGACAAATGTGAAACATGTTTTCCGATTGGTTTGAATTGCCAGGTGTCCATTTTTTAACCAGAGAGTCCAGCATTTTAGTATGTTGTCCAGTAAGATCTTCAAAAAAATATTGGACACTTAAATGTCCAGTTTTTTTAAAGTTCTTGAGTGTTAGCTAAATATAAATTGGCTCTTTACTAGAGCCATTGTCTGAGTGGTTGAATGTGATTTTACAACCCTTACTTTATACCGTACCTAGCTATGTGAGGGATATGCCACCGAAATTTGCTCCCTCGTATGCCAACCTTTTTTGGGTTGGCTGACTAGAATGTGTCCTGATCTTTGCAGATGACAATCCTTTTCTAACTAGTATTGAGTTCTATAAAAAAAATGTATAGACAACCGTAACTTATTTATAGATCTGATGTGGATTAGTGAAATACTTTCTTGATATTAATCTGACGGTTATCCAGTGTCTAGGAGTATATACATAAGAATCTATTGATTGCCCATTTCTGGTAACTCTCTCTTGAAGGCTAACAGTGAACATCCACCTCATGTTTTTAAGGATATTGCAACGGGCCAGTTTCTTAGAGCTAAGCGAATTTGCTCTGATAGGATGGCTTTTGAAGATGAGAGTAAGCTTGTTTGAGGGAGGTTGAAAGAAAGGGGTTATCCAGATAGAAAGATAAAGTCCATGAAGAAGTTTGTTCCTTGTTCATTACCAAATACTCTGCACAGAATTATAAGATATGTGACATTGTAAAAAAGTATCTCCTGTTACTGTTAGAGATGACAAACTCAGGAAGGTGGTAGCAGTGGAATGCCGTTTTGTCTTGTCAAAGAACCTTACATAACATGTTATTACCCAATGCAGTAGAGGGAGGCTCATGGTTGACAGTGAAAGGAACCTACAGATGTGTTAGTCAACATTGTACAGCCTGTGATTATCAGAAAAGTGGGCAGGGTTTTATGTCCTATTCCACAGGGAAACATTTTCAAACAAGGAACTGAGATAATTGCTTATGTTATTATTGCTTAAGCTCTTATGTGGTTTATGTGATCGAGTGTTCAGTGCATACAAAACAGTATGTTGGTATGACAACTAAAAAGGTGCGTAGCCGTATACGTGAACATTTGGGATATATTAAATATAATAATCCCTGTTCACCTTTGGCATGCCATTTCTTTGAAGTACACAACAAAGATGTTGCCTCCTTCAGATGGTCAGCAATTGAGAAAATGTAGATTCCCAAAAGGGGAGGTGACATTTTTGTGATCTGTAAATAGATTGCCCAACATAGTGAACAACTGTTATTTTGACTTCACACAAATACAATTTAGATTTGAAATAGACTATGTATGTGATGGAATCCAGCTTGAGTGAAACTATCCGATTTATTTATTCAAATTTTTAAATTTGTATTTATTAAAAACAATTTCTTATGAATAAAGATAGAAGTATATATAAAATGAGGCTGTAATGGATGTTTTGTGTCCAATTACTATTAAGAAAATAGTTTCTAGTTTGAGATATATATATATATATTTATTTTTATTTTTTCAGTGACAATAGTGGTGGTATTTAAATGGTTAAATGGGGGGGGGGGGTGACATGCTACTTTAATAGCAACCAATTAATGTGTAGCAAGGGTTTTTTAAAGACATGTGGTATACAAGGATCTATGATTACGGCTAATGCCTAAATGCGTAAAATCTTATCAGTGCACCCAATGTGAATTGCATTTTTTTTTTTACCAAAGATGAAATAAAGCTTTTTAATTTTTAGAGCTTTCAAGCATTTTTTCAATTCCAATTATAAAAAGACCACCTGTTTCAAAATGAAATGCACATAAGGAGCAAAAAGAAGTGAAGGGCAGTCAAGGAGGTAAAATCACTTTTGTTTATGTTTGTTAGCCCCAGCCAAAGAGGTAAAATTATTGATTTGTATGTTACTGACAGCTAAGGGATAAAATAACTGCTCAGTTGCGAAAAATATACATTGTGGGATCAAAAGTAGAAGCAAAGATGGAGCTTTTGGGGGAGCATTCTGTGACCCAACCTACAATTGCTCCCAGTCACAGACAGATTGCCTAGTATTTTTGTGGAGGGCAGCTGGCATCCCTAGTTTGAATAGCAGTGACAAACTGTCCCCAAGCAAGCCATAGAGTTTTTTTTATTTATTTAGGACTGTTACATACAACATAATGAATACAGGCAAAAAGGATCAACATGTCACAAAGAATATATAGATATAGCGACCTGAACGCTGCACGGACATGCCCAATAGAGGGTTTTTATTAGCTCTTAATAGATAATGGGCTACTACAGGGTTGATTTTGGAATGTGATCAAATGTGAAAAAAAAAACTAGAGAAAACCCCATGCCATACACTCACATCAATTGGAATCTGCCATATGTTAGTAAACGTATGCTTACATGAGCAGACCATAATGCTTTGAAAACACTTTTGGCAACAAATGGTATTTTTATTTATTGGCATGTTCAGCTGGTTGTGACTTCTATCTGATTTAGCAATTTAATAAAAGTAATATTAAAGCTTGCCACTAGATGGTGCAAATGACCTACAGTCACACACACATATATAAATATATATATATATATATAGGCACAATTGAATATGCTGTATTCGTCAAAGAAATCCTTATTTTTTTAATAAATTAAAAAACATAGAAAAAAAATAGAAAAATTCTTAGTATCTGTTTGCCATTTGCCTTAACTTCGTCTGGAATTAATTCTACAAGTTGTGTAGACTGTGTTCCAATCTACATTATTTGAAATCTCCATTAAAGCCTAGCGCATGTTTAAAAGCATTAAAGCCTAGAGATGTGACAGCGTGTTTTTCGCTTTTTCCTTTTCAAAGGTTCAAATGTTCAGTGATGTTGAGGTCTAGTGATTGTGGAGGGAAAGTCCTTGCTCGTCCTTGCACTTTACAGACCCCGGCGTAGCTTCTTTAAAATTCATTATAGGATCATTTTTGATGCAAATACAGTATTATTATTTTTTTGCTATACCTAATTACAGATAGGGACAGAATCATGCAATAAAGGAGTGAAAGCCTAAATGCTGGTGTTTTGATCCTAAATCAGGGATTTTAAAATGCTTGTTTAAATATTTAAGAAATAACTCCCGTCTTGTTATTTTCTATATATGCTATACAGAAATACAAGGATTCTTTTTTTTTTTTGCATTTCATATTGTGGCATTTTTCCTTTATGGTATTTCTAAAAATCAAAGGTATTTTCTAAGAATCCAAAAAGTAAAAAAACCAGCAGCACGTCAGTAGTATTGAAAAGAGGAACCTTTATTCCATTAAACAGCAAACATGCAAGTGGTGGACAAAGCGTCTGACATGTTTCGCGCCCTCTAGTGGAGCTTCATCATAGACTTTAGTGTCTATGATGAAGCGCCACTAGAGGGGTCTATGATGAAGCGCCACTAGAGGGGTCTATGATGAAGCGCCACTAGAGGGGTCTATGATGAAGCGCCACTAGAGGGGTCTATGATGAAGCGCCACTAGAGGGGTCTATGATGAAGCGCCACTAGAGGGGTCTATGATGAAGCGCCACTAGAGGGCGCGAAACATGTCAGACGCTTTGTTCACCACTTGCATGTTTGCTGTTTAATGGAATAAAGGTTCCTGTTTTCAATACTACTGCCGTGCTGCTGTTTATTTACTTTTTGGATTACCTGCAAGGAGTTGGTCGCTGCTTTTTTCCAGCATTGCACCTTTGCCCATTTGCGAGCCTCCTTTGCCCCAATTTGTGGCTTCTGACGTCACTACTATGAGCCTGAGAGCAGCGTCCTTCGAGGAGTTTGGAGCGGCCGCTCCACTTTGTCAGCGTATTTTCTAAGAATGCCTGATCTGTTGAAGTAAATTAAGTACAATTTGTGCAGATACCTCACAGAAAAAATAATGAAATTGTAAATTAAATGAGTTCCAAAGCTTTAAAAGCACTGATGGGGTAAAACAGTTTCACACAACTGCAGGTCTTGCAACTGCAACAGGTTTATTTTCAAACACCAACTTTTATTCAATTTCCTGCTGGGTACTCTGTAGTCTTGTTGAACCAATTAGTCATGATATTATAGGTTGTTACTGAGCCACAGGGGCCTAATTATCACTGTGCTAGTGGACATGATCTGATATTGCGGATCATGTCCGCTGTACATTGATAAATGCCGACAGCATACGCTCTCTGCATTTATCATTGCACCAGCAGTTCTGGTGAAATGCTGGTGCAATACCGCCCCCTGCAGATTTGCAGCCAATCGGCCGCTAGCAGGGGGTGTCAATTTCCGGCGATGTCTGTCCACCACCTCAGAGCAGGCAGACAGGTTATGGAGCAGCAGTCTTTAGACCGTTGCTTCAAAACTTGTGTTTCTGACGAGCCTGAAGGCTCACCAAAAACACGGGGCTTGATAAATAGGCCCCACAGGCTTTAGTTTACAGCTTATGGACCCTATGCTGCATGCATTGGGGCATATTTATTAAGCTCCATATGGAAACACAAGTTATAAAGCAGCGGTCTAAAGACTGCTGCTCCATAACCTGTCCACCTGCTCTGAGGTGGTGGGCAGACATCGCTGGAAATCAACCCGATCCAATATGATTGGGTTGATTGACACCCCCTGCTAGCGGCCGATTGGCCGCGAATCTGCAGGGGGCGGTATTGCACCAGTAGTTCACAAGAACTGCTGTGCAATGATAAATGCAGAGAGCGTATGCTGTCGGCATTTATCGGTGTGCAGCAGACATGACCCGCAATATCCGATCATGTCCGCTCACACTTTCTTAAATAGGCCCCACGGTCTGGATATGGTTTGTGTAGCCCACCAAATACACAGGACAGCTTTTTATTTGCTGTATTTCTTGCCACGGGGTGCTGGCTGTGGAGACTGTTAGGGAAAACAACAGGTGCAAAAATAGCAAAGGCGTTAAACAATAGTTTAAAGTCAGCTTCAGAGCAGCAATACACTATCTAAAGCTAGATGAACACATCTGGTGAGCAAAAGGCAAGAGGCATTTGTGTATAGCCCCCAGCTAGCTCCCACTAGTGTATTGCTGCTCCTGAGCCTACCTAGATATGCTTTTCAACAAAATGATACCAAGAGAACAAAGTGCATTCAGTTACAGAAGTACTCAAAATGCAAATAACTTTGTAAATTCACTATCTCCCTTACAACTTCCTCTAATATTTGCAACATTAAATACACAACTATTAAGAAACCCATATCATCTACAAAAAAAGAGTCTGCCTAATTCTTGTGTGGATATTGTGTACATCAAAAGCTAATGGCGATTGGTGCAGAATAGATGTATGAAACCTAGGTTTCAACATGTCAGTACCCATAACTTTATAGAAACTGCCCCATCTGTAATTACTAAGGCCTAGATTTGGAGTTTGGCGTTAGCCGTGAAAAACAGCGTTAGAGGCCCCTAACGCTGGTTTCTTACGGACTCTGGTATTTAGAGTTCAGTTACCGACACTCAAAAATCACTCAACGCTCAAATTTCTACCGACACCTCAGACCCAGTAGTAAACATATACCGACAAAATAAACATTCACGAATCACAAAACAAATATTACACAAACTACACTTACAGTCATACAAACACTACACTATGTTTATTTTTAAGATTTAATAATTTTTCATCAAAATACAAAGGATTAAAGTTGCGAGATCTCGGGTGTTAGAAAAAAAACTACACAAATCCATTTTCCCATTGACTTACATTGACACACGGGAAAAGACCCTCATATACCTACATCTAACTAATAACATTATCACAAATATACACTCATCGATGCATACAAACAATATACATCACATGACATACAAAAAATATTTATTTATTACAAAAAGAACACGATTTAGTTACTTTTTCACACAAGCTCATGACGTCACTCCCTTTACGAGGAAAACCAGTCTTAGAAAAAAAAAATTACCAAATTTTAGAGCCTCCATTGACTTCTATTGGGAAGACGTGCTCGTGCACGCGAAACCCACATTTCCCTAACGCACGCAAATAGCGTAGACCGAAAAACTCCAAATACCAGCGCTAGAAAATACATGCTTTTATGCGTTAGACCCAGCTATGATAAATAGATCAAGAAATGACTATTTCCCTATGGTGGATTTATGAATTTTAATTATTGAATATTCACAACACCATTAAATTGTTTCAGACTTTTCTATTACATCAACTACAAATCAACATCACTAGTAACAAACTTTTTGTTATCAAAATATTACATTTAAACGGACACAAAAATAATGTAAACTTTTCAGGATTCACAAACACTACACAATGGGAAATAATACTAATTTACCTTTATTATTGCATTTCAGTTATTCAACTCATATGCTTGCAGCAACAGCATATCTACATAGGCTTAACACATGATCAGTCATGGATGCACATACATTACTTTTAACATTCACTCATACATGTGCATTCAAATGATGGGGGAAAAACACATTACATTCTCTCTAGGAATCACAAAACAGAACATATGGATTTTACTGTACTTTTAACATCATGATTCCATCACAATAAACCATTAGGAATTACGTACAACAAGAACATCAGTACACCAGATTACAGATGTCACTTTATGGGAAGGAACAACAATGCCAGACCGCTATATAGAAGTCAGCATATGTGGGACACAATCCCAATATATACGTATATGTACATAACACGCATCACCCATCACGCAACCACAAAGCACACATTTAGATTTTATTCAGCACACAATAACAATGTAGCACAATACAACAACACAATGAGGATTTCAGAACTACATAGGCAGGTTAATAATATCATGACGTCATTAGAAGATTCAACCATACACATCACAGATTCACGACTGTACCGCCCCTTTCGGAACTTTAACACTCAATACTACAATACAATATATACGTAAACAACAGTTTGGAACAGCATTATTAGGGAGATTTGAATGGGACAATTAATAAATATTGTCAGATCGCAAATCACTTATATATATAATACTACAGATGACAGCCGGAAGTTATTCAGCATTAGTGCCATTTGAAAGGGACGCATACAATATTGACATCTCGGCAATCACTTATATATACAATACTACAAATGACAGCCGGAAGTTCTTCAGTATTAGTGCGATTTGAAAGGGACGCATACAATATTGACAGCTCGGCAATCACTTATATATATAATACTACAGATGACAGCCGGAAGTTATTCAGTATTAGTGCCATTTGAATGGGACGCATACAATATTGACTGCTCGGCAATCACTTATATATACAATACTACAGATGGCAGACGGGAAGTTCTGAATTCTTATTGCGATTTGAAAGGGACGCATACAATATTGACAGCTCGGCAATCACTTATATATACAATACTACAGATGGCAGACGGGAAGTTCGGAATTCTTATTGCGATTTGAAAGGGACGCATACAATATTGACAGCTCGGCAATCACTTATATATACAATACTACAGATGGCAGACGGGAAGTTCGGAATTATTATTGCGATTTTAAAGGGACGCATACAATATTCACATCTCGGCAATCACTTATATATACAATACTACAGATGGCAGACGGAAGTTCTGAATTATTATTGCAATTTTAAAGGGACGCATACAATATTGACTGCTCGGCAATCACTCATATATATACAATACTACAGATGGCAGATGTTAATTTATCGTTTACAAACAATATTGCAGCAACATTGATCGATCACATTCGATGCACATTATACACAACTATGCACTTTCATTCATTTTAGCCTGGACGTGTGCTTGTTACTATAAGATCGCGTTTCATAAATATTGATTACGCATATGATCAAACATTACAAACATGCACTGTATGTGTGATATTTGACACTTTCACATTGAGATTCATTGTTGGAAAACAACATTTCAGCAAACAACCAAAAAACGCCCACTGTGAAAGCATTCGCGCCGCTCACATACAAACAAGTGAATACAATTAGCAATCATTACAAATTCACTACCATTGGACTAATTTTACTATAAATCCCCCAAACAACATGGCCAATGCATCACTTGTGATCCACATCAGATCAAGTGCATACCTTGTTACGCTGTTTTGAAAGATGGATGACGATGACATGGTAGACGCTGCTGGTGCTGCTATTGGCGAACTAGCTGTTGGTCGAATCAGGCAGCCTCGGCGGCTCAGACTGAGACGAAGGGGTCGTCTGGTTCGAGGTCCTCCTGTCTACAGGGTGAGACCCACCTTGGAAAACATGAGCGACTTTGAGGTTTATGATAAGTTTCGGCTCAATCGCGAACAGCTCATTGGCCTTTACGATCTTCTTAAACCTCATTTGGAGCCACGTATAAGAATAAGGACTGCTGTTCCCGCCATGAGTAAGATGCTAAGCTGTCTATACGTCCTGGCCTCCGGGAGTTTTCAATCCGGAGAACTGTACATGCATGGCCTGGCTCAAGGTACATTCTCTGTGGTGTTTGATAACTTTCTGGACGCCATGGTACGTATTAGTAAGCAATACATAGGATTCCCACAGAATGATGGTGATTGGAGGCGCCTGAAGCGGGAATTCTTTGATATTGCTGAATTGCCCAATGTCTTGGGAGCCATAGATTGTACCCACATTGCGCTGCGTGCTCCAATTGATGACTTGCCCTTCAGAAATCGCAAACATTTTCATAGCCTCAACGTGCAGTATGTTTGTGACGCACGGATGAGGATTATGCATGTGTGTGCGAATTTTGGAGGGGCTAGTCATGATGCCCGCATCCTCTCTCTGTCGTCCCTGTGGAGACCGTTTGAGGAAAGACAAATGCCCCCTGGTTATCTCGTTGGTGAGAATTTGTGCACAACATGGTTAATTAGTTTGACAATTGCCACTGTAGTTTTAACATGTTAGCGTAATGTTCAGCTATAGGATGCAATTTAACCATTTATTTTTTCCCCCCGCTAATGTCTAGTTTTAGTTCAATGCAGATATGTAGCATGTCTTACCTTAAATGCTCAGATAGAGAATGCAATGTAACCATGTAGTTTGCATTTTACACAAGGTTTGGTTTAGGAGAAATACGCATATGTAGCATGTCTTAGCTGAAATGGCAAGATATTAGCTAATGCAATTTAACCATGTCATTGTCTCTTTCCGCTAATGTCTTTTAGTTCAATGCAGATATGTAGCATGTCTTACCTTAAATGCTCAGATAGAGAATGCAATGTAACCATGTAGTTTGCATTTTACACAAGGTTTGGTTTAGGAGAAATACGCATATGTAGCATGTCTTAGTTGAAATGGCAAGATATTAGCTAATGCAATTTAACCATGTCATTGTCTCTTTCCGCTAATGTCTACTTTTAGTTCAATGCAGATATGTAGCATGTCTTACCTTAAATGCTCAGATAGATAATGCAAAGTAACCATGTAGTTTTCATTTTACACAAGGTTTGGTTTAGGAGAAATATGCATATGTAGCATGTCTTAGCTGAAATGGGAAGATATTAGCGAATGCAATTTAACCATGTCATTGTCTCTTTCCGCTAATGTCTTTTAGTTCAATGCAGATATGTAGCATGCCTTACCTTAAATGCTCAGATAGAGAATGCAATGTAACCATGTAGTTTGCATTTTACACAAGGTTTGATTTAGGAGAAATACGCATATGTAGCATGTCTTAGATGAAATGGGAAGATAGAGAATAATATTGAACTAGATTATTTTTTTTTAAAATAAACATTTGTTAGTGGATTATCGTGTACAAAACTTTTTATTGGACTCCAAATACTATTTTGAGGATTCTGTTTGAATTATGTTCTGTTCATAATTTATAGGTGATTCTGGGTACATGAGCCGGCCTTGGCTCATTACCCCCTTGCGTAGCCCGACTGATGTGTCTGAGGAGCGCTACAATAGGGCTCATAAGAGAACCAGGGCGGTGGTTGAACGGATGTTCGGGCTCCTGAAGATGAGGTTCAGGTGCCTGGACAGGTCGGGAGGAGCCCTCCAGTACAACCCAAAGAAGGTGGCTAAGATCGTTGTAGCCTGTAGCGTCCTGCATAATATTGCACAGCGGGCTGGGATTCTGCAGGGCGTCCCGGCGCACCGAAACCTCCTCAGAGATGAGGAGGATGATCCTGTTCTAGAGGGGCCATTCCGGGACGAGGGGCTCAATGTCAGAGCAGACATCATCAACCGCCACTTTAGACGGTAAATAATAGAAGTTAGACTGGAGTATTGTCAATAGATGTGAACTCTAGGGAAATGACAAGTAGAGAATTGTGCAAACATGTTAGGATTGTTCATCAAATGCTAAAAATGTGTTTCATTTATTAATATAGGTGATGCTCTGGGCATTGGGTCCTGTAGCGAGTCTTTGCCACCTGGTTTTTAAAGAGGACATCAGATGGTAAGTATAAATGCATGGACTGTTGCTGGCATGAATTGTACACAAATACATCATATGGCATACATTTTCTAAACTAGTATTTAGTTTACACATTATTTAAAATGTAAATACTCAAAGGGATCCTCTAGCATAACTCTCCTCTAGCATGACTATGGTTCAATGTCACACATTAGAGGTTCATCCTGCTCAATATGACTCATCTTCACACTTGATAGAACATAACACAAGATGCTACACACGCTTAGTAAGCTAGTGACAGAATTTTTTTTTTTTTTTTGTTTAAATAATTTTTTATTGAGGTTTATATTGATATGACATATAAACATGAGAAGTATAACATCACATAATGAACTAAAATATAGCAAATCATACAATATATTCCATTTCCAGGATAATAATAGTCCAGCTTATGCCATATGCAGAGTTCCAAGTCCAAAGTAGACCTCAAATTTTCTTTTTTTTTTTTTTTCTTGCTTTAAATCTTTTCTTCAGTAAGTAAATAACATATAAGCATAAAATAAACATGTATACCAAGATATACATAGATAGGGAACTTTGAAAGATAAACAAGAAAACCCAACATTTTAGTACATATACAAAGTTGTCACAGATTTTAAAAGAACTGTAATTAATTTTGCGGTATATTCGAGGATAACCCGCGCTAGAAGTCTCTGGTATACAACTCACCAGAGATCTATAACAGTATTTAGGGAAAATTAGTCTATAGAAAATTTAATCAAAACTTCAATGTGTAACTAAACAAGTGGTTTAGTTACTGAGTAAATAGATGAGTAAGTGTATGAATGAGGGAATGAATGAGTATATGAGTAAGTGGATGAATGAAGGAGTAGACTAAGGAAAAGCAAAGGGTACTCCGATTTGTTAAAATATAGTATGTATACAGCAACATTAAAGGAGCATAACCCATATGGGTATATGGTTAAGGTAATGGATGGATGTGTGAGGGAAAGCCTAGTTAGGTGAGGAAATGGGTGAGTATATAAATGAAGATAATGAGACGAGTAAATGAATGAATGGGTTGATGAGTGGGTATATGAAAATATGAACGAGGGAGTGAGTAGGCGGGGGAAGAGATTATCTGGGTCCCAGGTTGCTAAAATATGATATATAGACAATGACAGTAAAGAGACCCAGCCTAAATAGATATATGATTAAATGGGTGAATAGATGGATGAATGAGTGAGTGGTTGAGTGGATGAATAAATGAGTAGGTGAGTGGGGGGGAGGTTAGTTGGGCTCCCAAAATTGAATACAAAGCCTTATAGAGCTCTGTAAAGCACATAGTACGGAATGCAAAAATAAGGGAGCGTGGTAAGTTAGGAGAGAAGCATAACAATGTACAAACTATACTAAATCAAACATTGTAATAGGAAACAAAAGTACAATCTATATTGAAAATCATACGCTCTAGTAAGGGGGGGGCAATGTATTCCATATGAACCCAAAATATTATAATAAAAACAAATGAATTAGGAGGGGGTCAGAGTCTCATATGGGGAGTTTAAATATGATTGTATTTGCGGTATTTGTCAAGGTAAACCGCTTGAAAACACTTCCAGCATAACTGCGAATGCCAGAGTGTATTGATGGGGGGGGAGGTGCTATATAAGAATATAGAGATTATTGTTATTATTGTGAGGACGGCAGAGGTCTTAAGCTAGCCACTATGATCACAACTGACTTATGCTATTATGATGAGACGGCCAGCCCAACCAGGTCTGAAAAGAATGATCTATAGCACAAGCAAATATCTCGAGGTAGGATAGAGGGGACTGTTTGTAATGAGAGATAAATTTATATAAAACATATACAATAGCTTAATGTAATCGCCAAACATAAACATCATGTCCTCAAGAGTAACCTATAAGTGACATATAATGTTATGATGAGATTGCTAACCATGTACAGTTTAAACAAAGCACCCAACAATTTCGGCCGTAGACAACCTCTGATACGTCAAAGACCACATAACAAAAACTTAAGCTAGACAACTTGAACACATAATTGACATATATAGTTATGATGAGACTGCTAACCAGAAGTAGTTAAAACAAAGCACCCAACAGCCTCAGCTATAGTGAACCTCTTATACATCAGATTACACATTGCAAAAACCTAATTTCACTGTATCGATTGATATGGGGACTTTTGGTTGCCTCTACGAGGGAATTAGTATATAAATACTTTAGGGGTGTAGAACATGTGTGGAATACATTACTTTAAGTTAACCAGTAAATTAGAAGTTATAATAGAGAGATGTAATCAGTACTAGGTAGATGCTGCACTACTACATACAAGTAATAAGGTTCAATCTGAGGGGCACGGGCCCTATGCCCCAGCGCAAAGTGTGTGTAGATAGGTGTTATTAATTAGCCACCGTACTGATAAGTCCATCTGGTAAAACTAGTTAATTGTCATAAAGTTTACAGAATATAGATGAGCCCCGTGGGAGGCTGCATATTGTTAATATACATAGTGGTGACACTGCCCTAGCCTTATTTCGTTCAGCAAATTAGTCACGTGTTCTCACACATCAATAAGTGTTAAAATAGCAAAAGCCCAGTTAAATAAAATAGTACCCCTATGAATAAAACCATATTATTTATATTGAGCTAAACAACGAATAAATACAATGTGTAACATTATTCACTTTATAGCTAGCTATGTTTGTTCTAGATATAAGTCAAATGGCATAGTGAACAAAACTAGAAGAGTACTAGATATCGAAATATAAAACTGTCTCATGTAACTCTAAAGAGTTCTTAGTGAACATGAATTATTGCAGAGTAGTCTGTGTAGCATTTATCACCAACTGAGTAGATATGCAAGTTTCAAAGGTGTCACTGGAGACCAACAAAAAGGGCTTATAAAGATAACAGCAAAAAGTCTCATAGATTGTGCCAAAATAACTGCTATATTAGCAACATAAGTCTCCTGTCACAGCGTTCGATGGAAGGGAGTCTTGAGTATTCAGAGATTACATCTCTCTCCGATTGTGAGAGACTCTATTACGTTACCCAATGCCAACTTTTCGGTGCGCCTGATAAGCGTGACCTCCGGGGTCCCACTGCAGTCCCTTTGAATGCCCATACCGGTATTGAAACATGATACCCAGGGAGTAGGTGTAAATCAAGGTTAGGGGTAGCATATATGTAAACGAAAGTCTCTCACCCTGAACCAACTGCTCCCCAAAGCCATCCAGTATTACAGCACTGCCTCTCCAACCTGGGACATTCTTAACCTGTGTATACGTCGCTGTTACAGCTCACCCGGCACTGCTATCACACAACTGAAGGAAAGCAACCCAACTATGGCCGCCACTCACAAAAGCTGCGCGCATTATGTTGCAATGAAGGTCCGGCAACAAGATCAGACCTCCCGTGTGGTATGTCGGGTCAATAACCGACCGGCAAACAAGATCCGGGATAGCGCCGCTCCCAGCCCCAGCATCGCAGTCCAGCCAGTCATTGCGACAGTAAGTATGAGTGTCTCTGTGCTGTGGAGAATCAACATGGCTGCACAAGACCTCGTGGCTCAATGCCGCCACACAACCACTCTGGTAAGTGACCGGATCAGTAGGATTCAGAGCGAGGGACACATGTCCATCAGCTGGCTGTATAGATTTGTCCTCTCCTGCACCTGTAGTAACACAGCACTCGTGTAGAACCTGCGCTAAGCAGTCAAAATGATCCTGCAGGAGCTGCTCCACTGTTATCCACCATGCGTCCCAGGCCCCCATCATAGCTTAATATCTGGGTTTCATACAAAAACAAAAAGAAAAAAAAAAACAATCAGAGAGCTCCCAATGACTCCAGTAATGCAGTGTTTGAGAATGTCCCCTTTTGATATAGAAAAGATTGCTTTAGATTCCCATAAACAGTGCTTATAATAGTTAAGAGCCAGGAGCTCTTCACAGACACGTCTGGTTTCCTTGATAGTTGGCTCCGCCCCCCCCACCTAGTGACAGAAATTTATTCTGAAATGGGGGGTGGGAGAGGGGTACAGAACTGATTCACACACTTGTAGTAATTTTTATTAAACTTTTTCTGCCATTAGGGAGCTGACTTAATCTAAAGACTGAAAGGGAAGAATTAGAAGCCTGACAGTGAAGATTGCCCAGACTGACAGTGGAAAAAGCCAAGATTGAAATTGAAGTATACCAATGGGATCATGTCTGGCATTATCTTTCCAATCTGCTGACCTTGAAAACCATACAAAGACATGTTCACATGGTAAGTGCCAACTATTTGATAGAATAAGGCTGTGGAGGCATCCTATTGGAGACACTTAGATTATTTTCTAATTTTTAGATGGTATTTCACAGTCCTCTATTTTTGAAATGATGAATAACACACCTATTGAAGATCAACTTTTTATCCCTGAATTGACTTTCAAAGACCATGCATTATCCAGGTTGGTGTACCAATGCATGCTAGTTAAGAATCACAGGAAGAATGTTAAATATTAGTAGCTTACATACATTAGTCATATTTAGTTCATAATTAGATATTTAGGGATCACAATCAGACACTTAGATGATTTTACTTTTTTAGATGGTATTTCACAGTCCTCTATTTTATGAACTGATGAATAAGACACCTATTGAAGATCAACTGTTTACCCCTGAATTGACTTTCAAAGACCATGCATTATCCAGGTTGGTGTACCAATGCATGCTAGTTAAGAATCACAGGAAGAATGTTGAATATTGGTAGCTTACATACATTAATCATACTTATTTCATAATTAGATATTTAGGGATCACAATCAGAAAAAGGAATACATATTATAGTTGATATAGAGGTATTTGAATGGACATGAAATATTACATTTATGTTCAGCATACATATATATTATTGAAATGTGATATACATTATTATGTAGAATTAGAAATTCAGATATTTAAATTTATTTTTTATTACACAATAGAATGGTGTATGTTTTTTTTTTCTAATTTAATTAATAAATATCTTGATAAAATGTTGAACAAAGTTAGAGCATAGACACCAGATGATTGTAAATGTATTTTATGAATATTTGACAACGTGTGTATTAACTTTGTTAAAAATTTTTTTTTTATTTCAGATTGTCATCTGATGACTTCCAGGAATATTTTTTTGTTTTTGTTTCAGAAACTTTTAATTTTTTAAATGGTAATAATAAACATTTTAGTATTAAATACACTCTTTTGAACAGATTATAATAAATATCCAGATAATCTGTCAATAAAAAACAATTTGACTCCCATGACTGGTAGTTGGCTATTTGACAAGCACATGCATAAGATCAAATAATGCATTAATTTTAGAAAATCCACTGATTCAGAGAATATTACATTAAACTATCTTTTTTTAAATTATTTGGGGAGTGAGATCCATCGATGCTTTTCTTTGGAAATTCTTAGATGTTAAAATAATTTCGGATATGTAGTCAAAATTTGACATAAATTATTTCTTTTCACTTTTAAGAAGGGGAAGTGGTTCAATTACATTAAAGTGACAGTGTTGTTGAATGTAAAATTAATTTTATAAGATCTTGTATCTTCCTTAGGTATCTCAAAACATTATTTTCTAAATTCTTTTAATTTTTACATTTATAAATGTTAGGTCATTTAACTTGATATTTTTCACAAGCTAGTTATTGGATGCCAGGTTAATCGATTTAATTTTCTAGTGGAGTCATTTAACTATAGTTATTAATATTATGTAGTTTTTAAAATCTTACCTCTTGGGTTAGACATCACATATCTATATATAATTTTCATTCCCCTTTAGTTTATTTTGACAATGTTAAATCAACATTCCAAATGTTTTGGTCCTTAAAGGGACATTCCAAAAGTATATTGTGTATTGATTTTTCAATAATTCATAAAAGAATTTAAACATATTTATAAAGTACTATAGAATTACATTCAGTCTTTAAATATACTTTGAAAAAGATACATCAATGCACATATCTTAGTCAATTACATAAGGCATCTATGTGCAACAAACAATCAGCATCAAAATAGCCTATGTAGATATGTATTTAATCCAAGAATATATCATTACAATCTAATGATTGAATACCAAAACATATTAAGTTGTTCAAATATTATAATCTTATCCAAAATGCATACATAACATATAGCTTAATGTCCCTCTAAGCTGAAGACTCCGAAATACCTCCTTTACAATATATATTTCAGTCAGTGTGTAAAACAATCCAGAAGTTAATCTAAATTTGCTTTACTCATATGTTATACTAATTTAGCAAAAGGAAGGTGCTTAGGTTTCTGATTTTTAAAGCATTATTGTGAAATGTTTCTTTAAAGGGACATGAACTCAAAATATACTTAAAGGGAGACAGTTAAAAAATTAATGATTTATACATTCTGAATGAGTATTCTATTTTAAGCAACTTTAAAAATTGTCTCATATTATGAATGCTCCTTGTGATGTTGCTATCATTACTTTAAAAATAAGGCATTAAATAGATAATTTATTTGCTTCAGTACTCTGGACAGAACTTGGTTTTTTTGGTTGGATTAATTTATCCAACAATCATCAAGGACAACCCAGGTTTTTGGAAACAATTGTCCGTAATCTAAAATATCATTATTGATTTGCAAAGAAAGATAACAAGATAATTCTTAACATTTGATAATCGGATTAAATTATAAAGTTGTTTAACATTTCATGCTCAATCTGAATCACTAACGCTAAATTTGTTTGGACAGTGTCCCTTTAAGAGATTTAAAGAGTGTATTTACTTCTCTTCTTATCTTGACATACTTTGCTTGAAAAGCATATCGTGATAGGCTCAGTAGATGAAGATTGGTGGATGCACAGAGATGCCTTATGTGATTGGCTCAACCATGTGCATTTAAATTTCTTCTGTTGATATCTAAATACTAAGATAAATTGAGTTACATTTTAAAGTCTAAACAATTTTCTATCTCTACAGATCATTTGATACAATTGTTTGTTTGTAATGTCTATTTAAAAATAAAGACGCCATTGCACAATAACATATATGAGCACTTCAGACAAATACAAGCTCGAGGTTTATTTACGAATAACAAACAAACCTGTAGTTTAACATTTATAAACAGATTATCCAAGTTACTGACATTATAACCTGAATTTGAACATTCAGAAATATTGCGTGGGAAACGCATCTTGAAACACCAGATTAGCATCTTTAAACATTAGAGTCTAATGTCACGCAATAGCACACAATCAATGTGCATTATAAATACATTTAATAGAGCAATATCAATACTTCACAATAAGTCAAGAAATGGATTTTATGAACAATAAAGACATACAATATTAAATGTGTATTTGTATTAAAGAAACAGACCGTTATTAAACCGAGAAATGTCTACAACATTTACTAATGTGACAGTATTAGATTTTAAAGAGAATTTAATCATTAATATTTAACAGATCACGGATATTAAATCTGCGTCACACATATCCGCATGACAGGCCCATGAGTTACAAATAAGTCTACATGAAAAATGAAGTTACAGCACCACCAGGAGGTATGTGTATGGAAGTTGCTAAGATATGAAACATTAAGGAACGGCCAATCAGAGTTCATCACACAAACACAACTTGAGTCAGGATGGTCTCACAGACATTCTAACAATATTTCAAACTTTTATCCAATCAGATGTACAGATAGCTTGTCCCATGGTGCATCTCATGTTTACTTCACCATATAAAAGTCCATTACACGTTGCCATCTTTGTCAGTTCTCTAATGCCTGCAGGCAATATATATTATTATTATACAACCCAGCAGGCATGAAACCTCCCAGGTTCACCAAGCAGGAGAGCGCTGCACTGGTCCACGCCGTCAAGGACTTTTATCCCCAGCTGTTTGGGAACAAGAGGAGGTTGACAGATGCGCCTGTTAAGAAGGCCCTCTGGGAGTCTATCACCAATGCGGTTAAATTGGTGTGTGACGTCCAGAGGAGCCAGGATCAAATCATGAGGAGATTCGGAGATATGAGGTTGCGCTTAACAAAAAAAGTCAACCTCATAAGGGACTGGGTACAAGCCCGTAAAAGAGGGGGCCAAAGAAAGGCCCCGCGGAAACTATACCTACTCCCTTATGAGGTGACTTTATGCGAGCTCCTCAATCTCCGGGTCCCCAAAAGATTTAGATCCTCGCCATCCTCAGCCTCCTCTTCTTCCCTCCCAGCTGCGGGATCTGAAAGTCCTGACGCGGGGGCCAGGGCAGCTGCTTCTCCGTCCGGTGGCCTGGGAGGAGATGATGGAGAATCTGAACCAGGTAACTATCCAACTTCATATAATATCTTAATATTTGATTTATTTTTAAAAAATGTGTATATAGTCAGATACTAAACCTATACAGATCTCACAACATACACTACATATGATGTTTAGATATCTGATTTTAGATTAGTGACACATGAAATAGGAATGATGTTTCTTGCGCTCTACAGAATATGCGTCACAGAGCGAAAATGGAATTGCGAATACACGTTAACATGGGTTAGCTGTAAGTGGCATTGCTTTATACATGTTGGTCAAATGACGGATGCGTAATTCCGCTTGGAATCATTGTGCAATGATCGCGAAAATGGAATTGCGCATACACGTTAACATGGGTTTGCTGTAAGTGGCATTGCTTTATACATGTTGGTCAAATGACGGATGCGTAATTCCGCTTGGAATCATTGCGCAATGATCGCGAAAATGGAATTGCGCATACACGTTAACATGGGTTTGCTGTAAGTGGCATTGCTTTATACATGTTGGTCAAATGACGGATGCGTAATTCCGCTTGGAATCATTGCGCAATGATCGCGAAAATGGAATTGCGCATACACGTTAACATGGGTTTGCTGTAAGTGGCATTGCTTTATACATGTTGGTCAAATGACGGATGCGTAATTCCGCTTGGAATCATTGCGCAATGATCGCGAAAATGGAATTGCGCATACACGTTAACATGGGTTTGCTGTAAGTGGCATTGCTTTACACATGTTGGTCAAAATGAAATGTGAATTATTATATATGTGAAGAATACAGTATTCTTATTTTCAATATTATACATAATAAAAAAAGAAGAATCCAAATAAATTATAACATATGCCCATCAATTGATGAGAATGAAATAACACAAAAAAATAATTTAAGCTACAGTAAACAACACAACTGATTGAAAATAAGAGTACAGGATATATTTATCATGAATTTAATTGAGGAAACAATTAACTCATGGGACTACCAAAGGATTAATAGTTTTTAATTGATTTGCTAATAATGTAAAGATTTTAAACATGGCATGATTTGTATTAATGATATCCAATCCTCATTTAATATATTACAGATCTGGATGTTGGTGCTGGATCCTCAAGGCAGGGCTTGTCACAGTATGGTATGTCTCATTTTAATTGACATTTGTCTTAGAAACATGGACAGAACATTACATACTAAATCCACATTGTTCAATATTTATATGTATCTTCAAAATGGATTTTAAAACTTTTTGCAAATAAGAATAAATAAAACCAAAAAATAGGATTACATTGTAAGACTACTCTGATTTTGTTTGGAATTTAAGATATCCCATCTATTCTGGATGTCTTAATTTTAATGTAAGATTCTTTGAATGTCCAATTTATATTCTTCCCTTGTGTATTGCTTAATCTTATTTGTATACATTTTTTACAAATACACACAATTTTGCATATGTTTAGATTTTAAAAATATAGATTCCATTTTTGAAATTGGTCATTTAAGGGACATGCCAACTAAATTTTACATAGAATTAATTTTAAACGTGATTTTATTGTTTTGTTTAA
Organism: Bombina bombina; assembly: GCF_027579735.1. Lineage (NCBI taxonomy): Eukaryota > Metazoa > Chordata > Amphibia > Anura > Bombinatoridae > Bombina > Bombina bombina. The sequence continues at coordinate 517,802,439 of NC_069499.1, read as the reverse complement.
ACATTTTATGAGCTACATTGGTTCAGTCTATTGTTTTATTTCTTAAAAAAATTAATGGATTTTGGTTTAGGTTAAACAATGCATTACTGGTATTATCCGGCTGTTTTTCTATGCATAAATTGGCATATTTACAAAAGTTAAAATCATGTGTTCAGATAACAGTAGTACATAGTTTCAAAAAGTATACAATTACACATTTAGAGCTTCATGTCCCTTTAATAGATGAAAATTAAATAATTCTTAGGATATCCTTAAATAACATATTAGATTGGAATTGCATGCTCAATCCCATTCATTACATCAACATATGGAGTCGAGAATTCATTAACACCAACATTGTCAAATCAATATAATTTTATATTAAAGGGATATTGAGCTAAAATTATTAATGTTGTCATTCAGATAGAGCATGCAATATTAATCAACATTTAAATATAATACTATAATCATATGTGAAATATTCTATTGCTAAATGTATTTTAAAATCAAGAATGTACGTTTATCTGCAGCTCAGTTTTGGTTGACCAACCTGGGTTTTGATTGATGATTGGTGGATACCTTCAACAAACAATATTTATTGAATCCAATATTGCTTATCTGCCTTTAAGATTAAAATGTAGCAACATTCCAATTATAATAGGAGTCAATGTTAAATCATTTGGAACAGTTTGAACAGTGAAATCAATGATTGAAATAAATCATGTCAGTGTCCCTTTAATAAACAATAGATTCATTCATCTTTACATTCTTTGGATTAGACAATATTGATATATAATTCACATATTCACTGTCGGAGTTACTTTATAGATATCAGCATACTCTAACAGCACCATGATTACATATTTGTACTAATCAATTTGGTTTTGTATTGTGATAAATATTTGTTGTGTCCTAAACAAGATTACTGTACATTGCACAAATGGCTCGATGTGCCACATGTCTTTGTTTATATTTGTCAACAGCTGTTATTCAAAATGTGGTTTGTGTGTATTCTTTTAAGAACATTGATCAATGGGTATATTTAGATATGCAATAGCATCGTATGAGATGAGTTTGATGTCTAATATAGTCAGAAATTAAACATATGTTCAATGCATCATTTTTAACAGAATCCCCTTGATTCAATCAAGCATTTTTTTGTTTAATGACTGCTCTATTCTTCACATTTTCAAGTTGATTATTCTTAAAATTCGCTACAGATTTGATTTAGTGCTATCCCAAATGTGTTCACTAATATATATCTATATCATTCATAGAGAGAGTTGGTGTGGGGAGCCCAGAGGAATCCAGCACTGACACAGAGCCGCCTTTGCGGTCTCCTGGTAAGTCCATTGACTCATTTATATGTCATTGAAGGTGTATTGGTAATCAATATTATGAGCATGATTCTGATGAAGCATAACATTTGAAACAAACATATAATTTACTCCTCTGATTATATATTAATTTTCTTGGAATATTGAAAGATTAATGATTAAAACTTTCTTAGTCTACACCTTTGTTATTCAGAAGATGTATAGCATATGTTTGTTTCCATGTTCATTTTTGACAACAGTCATCAAGTGATACACACATGAGAAATCTTAAATGTTCTATGTACTATGCTTTTATGATTTTAAAATTAATACAAACAATACATAGAAAATCTGAATCATTGAGAATAACAAATCTAATGTCATTTGTATGCTCCATCAAAATGATGTAAATCATAACTTTGGGTGTGTATATCTTTAATGCAACATTGATGTGTGTCTTTGATCAACAGTAACATATGTTCTAATATCTGATCTTAACGTGTACACAACATGTTATGTTTTACAGAGATTGATTTAACATGTGTGATGGAGGAGGAAGAGGCTGCCTTGGAGTCTGATGGTATAATATATATAATATATCTATCATGTTTCCAACATGTTGCTTTATTTGAAATCATTTTATTGAAAGACATTCAAAGTCTACAGCTTTTGCACTTTAAAAAGGAATATTATTTGTCTGTTCAAATACACTACTGCCCCCTTTCTATATCAGGCAGCATGAAAATCTGCTTGGATGTTTTTGTTTTTTTTTTAAATTTATAATTCATGCCATCATTATGTCACATGCATATTCCAGGCCAAAACACAATAATAATGTTATAATTGTACAGACAGTCATTGATATTCATCTGAGTGCCTATATGCATACCATATCCTCATTTCATAATTGTTTAGAAATTCAAACACACTTCTAAGTATATTGAAAACATAATCAATTTGAAATGCGTTGATTTGATTTCATGATGTATGAGATGTTAATATATTTGGATTATTTTTTTCAGATGGATCCTCCACCTCTGGTCATCTGGTTTCCGCCCCTGCCCAGTCCCCTGCCCAGTCACAGACCCCTGCCCAGGCCCAGACCCCGACCACTGCCCAGGCCCAGACCCCTGCCCAGACACAGACTCCGGCCAAGGCCCAGACCCCTGCCCAGGCCCAGACCCCTGCCCAGGCCCAGACCCCTGCCGGCCCTTCCCATTTGTCATTTCCTGTCCCTCCCAAAAAACGCCCCTTCCCTGTCCCTCCCAAAACATGCCCCTTCACCCCCTTCTCCGCTCTCCCCGTATTATGGCCCGTACAGCTGCCCAGACCCCAACTCACCACTCCCCAGCTGTACGGCCTACCCCGGAGCAGCAGCTCATCCCTCCCCAACCCAATCCCATCCCTCCCCCCTGTCTCAAACTTCATTGTCCTGGGTGTCGGATTGTCCTTCCCAGGCACAGCTGTAAGTATCATTCAAAATCCACATTATAAGATACTTAAAGGTACACTGAAGGCAAATTGTTTCTATTGTGATTCAAATAGAGCATGCAATGTTAATCAAATTTATAATTTACAACTCTTATGAATTATTCGTCATTCTCTTGCTATCTTTATTGAAACAAAGAAATGGCTAGAATTAATTTTAAATAGAAAATAATTGTGGACATCATTTCTTTATTGTTGGATGAATGTATCCATCAACCAGCAGGGACAACCAAAGTTGATAAACAAATATGGCCTGCCCTATAAACCTACATTCTTGCATTCAAAATCTAGCTAGAGAATTCTAACATTTAAAGAATATGTGTAATTTTTTCATATTTGTAATGTCATGCTCTATCTGAATCAGTCAATTAAATATTTAGGTTCAGTGTCCCTTTAATTTGATATCACTACATATACCAATCACCACTACTTGGATCCAACAATTTATGTACAAATGTTGATACATTATCTCTTGTCTAACCCAGTGGGAATGTAATTTCTTCAGGTTGCTATGTTTACACAGCTTGTCCTCAACGCCAAAATGTTTAAGGATAGGTGTGCCTACCACAGTATAATTAAAATATTTAAATTGCTAATGTAAGTACAATGTAAATCCTTTAACAAGATTTGATACACTCAAGCTGTATAAGTGGATCATCGAAAACCAATTAAAGGGAACAACATGTTTGAGTAAACTGTCCCTTTAATGATTTCGGTCTGTCTGAATAACATATTTAATGTGTAAAGAATCAATTTAAACAAATTGATGTAAAGAATGATTTGTCTTTATGATGACAATGTATCTTTGCTTATTTTTTCGTCTATTGTGTAATTATCCTTAATATTTGATTTATTCTTTATTTTAGGAAGGTATAGCACGAGTAGAGCAGGCCGTGTTGAGGAACGCAGCTGTCCTGAGAGGGATGAATGACACCATGCAGGCCCAGCTCCGGGTTCAGGATTTGACTCTGCGGCAGATCATGCTATTAAATTCAAGGCCTGAATCTGGAGCTGGACATGCACAGGACGATGAAGAGGATGACCAGTAAGTGGAGGATCTGGAGATGCTCCAAGGGCGCAGATAAGAATCCTCCGTCCACATGTTGATGTTTTTGTTATTGTTGCCATTTGGCCTTTTTTTAAGTTTATTGTTGTGCCTGTTGTACTCTTTTACCTTGTCATATGTCTCTAATGGGGCTATGCTGGCCCTTGGCAACTCTCTTCATGGACTGTGATGCACTCTGTTACCTTGTCATATATCTACAATGGGGCTATGCTGGCCCTTGGCAACTCTCTTCATGGACTGTGATGCACTCTGTTACCTTGTCATATGTCTCCAATGGGGCTATGCTGGCCCTTGGAAACTCTCTTCATGGACTGTGATGCACTCTGTTACCTTGTCATATGTATCCAATGGGGCTATGCTGGCCCTTGGCAACTCTCTTCATGGACTGTGATGCACTCTGTTACCTTGTAATATGTCTCCAATGGGGCTATGCTGGCCCTTGGCAACTCTCTTCATGGACTGTGATGCACTCTGTTACCTTGTCATATATCTACAATGGGGCTATGCTGGCCCTTGGCAACTCTCTTCATGGACTGTGATGCACTCTGTTACCTTGTCATATGTCTCCAATGGGGCTATGCTGGCCCTTGGAAACTCTCTTCATGGACTGTGATGCACTCTGTTACCTTGTCATATGTCTCCAATGGGGCTATGCTGGCCCTTGTCAACTCTCTTCATGGACTGTGATGCACTCTGTTACCTTGTCATATGTCTCCAATGGGGCTATGCTGGCCCTTGGCAACTCTCTTCATGGACTGTGATGCACTCTGTTACCTTGTCATATATCTACAATGGGGCTATGCTGGCCCTTGGCAACTCTCTTCATGGACTGTGATGCACTCTGTTACCTTGTCATATGTCTCCAATGGGGCTATGCTGGCCCTTAGAAACTCTCTTCATGGACTGTGATGCACTCTGTTACCTTGTCATATGTCTCCAATGGGGCTATGCTGGCCCTTGTCAACTCTCTTCATGGACTGTGATGCACTCTGTTACCTTGTCATATGTCTCCAATGGGGCTATGGTGGCCCTTGGCAACTCTCTTCATGGACTGTGATGCACTCTGTTACCTTGTCATATGTCTCCAATGGGACTATGCTGGCCCTTGGCAACTCTCTTCATGGACTGTGATGCACTCTGTTACCTTGTCATATGTCTCCAATGGGGCTATGCTGGCCCTTGGCAACTCTCTTCATGGACTGTGATGCACTCTGTTACCTTGTCATATGGCTCAAATATTCCTTATTTTTACAAGATTGTTTATAAACGTTGTTGATGTTTTCTTACATACTAATAAAAGACATGTCATTGCACGATTCTTTGTCCTCATTATTCATTTTATTGATTGAAAGCTCTAGTTTATCTGGTTGATCCTTAAAGGGACCTACCAAAAATAATGGATTTTCAAGAATCATATATGTAATACAATTGTAAATGACTTTAAGATTAACATCTCCAATGTAATTTTATTATTTGTCTTTATATATTTTTCTCAAAGCTTTATCATTGCATGATTATGATTAGCATAGTAATTCTTTTATATATGTATATATAGATTGATATTTGTGTATATATGTATATTTCAATTTTCACATCCATGTGTGTATTTAGAAACTCTGCATGAATTGATGTCCCTTTAACAAATGATCTGAGGATTGATACAATGATATAATCCCTGCAAAGTGTTCATTTTATTGAAATAGTATTGTCTCTGTGTATCCTCTTTTTAAAAAAAAAAATCATGTCCCTTTAAGTGATGGTGAGCACAATTGTTAATGAATGTATTTCCATTTCTAAAGCGTTTTTGTCCTTTTTACATGAACAAGGACATATAATCTTATTAATAAACAATCTTATTGTAATGTTGACAGCACATGTATTTCATTTTCAATTCTATCTTATTGTAAAAGTGTAACCAAATAAATCTCTGTGTGTAATGCGCATATTTTAGATGATGAATATTTTTTACCAAATATGTTAACAAAATACTTCTCCTCCCATATATGGCTATAGGTAGGCTGACCATATTTCAACTTGAATAAATGACACGTTTAATCAATACATGTGTCATTATTGTTATTCCAAAACAATCTAAACATATCTTAAAACATCAATGGTATATGTATTTCTCATGTGTATCTTTTAAATGTTAAAGATATACACCATAGCTATAGTTCAAGGGACAGTCAAGTCCGAAAAGATGATTCATGATTTCGTGACATTCCTAGATAGCAATCTAGACACATACTAGTTACTAAAATATAAATACGTTTCTTAGTGATATGTCAAGCTGTCAACTGAGTCCTTGTATTGGCTGCGGTTTTTCAGCGATCGCGGATGCGCCATGTTGCTTAAGACGTCACCTGCCAGGCTGTCCAATGATTCCTTGTATTGACTGACGTTCTTACGTGATCAAGAATGTGCCTTTTATTGGATGGCGTTTTGACGCGATCAAGGATGCGCCTTTTTTTTTTTTGGGCGTTCTTACGTGATCAAGAATGTGCCTTTTATTGGATGGCGTTCTTACGTGATCAAGGAAGCACCATGTTAATTAAGACGTCACATGCAAAGGTAAACAAACGTCTGATTGTATTACGTAGTCCCGCAATATTTGTTTGTGCACGTTAAACACGTTTGTGAATGAAGCCAATTTTAAAAACCTTGCGAATATGTATTTTTTGCATCATGTTACATTGTTGACCCGTAGCTGATAAAGACCACCACATTCTCTTTTGCTGGATGTCTGGTTGAATAAACGAACGAAAGCAAAATGTTTTCATGCATATGATATTTCGAGGCAAGTGCAAATCTCTATAGTCCATGTTGTTTAATATGTTTGTCAACAATATGTTCCTTTTTCTGAAAAATGACTGTTGTGTTTAATGTTAAAGATATCTAATTCATAAATATGCGCTATTGTGTTAGAATAAAGTAATCAATATGCATTTATCTTTATCATATGCTAAATATATGATGCCGACTTCTTCTAAATGTAATTTTGTCGTATATTTTATTAAAGGTTCATTAGACACTCACATTATAAATCAAATTTTTTAATTTGGTCTCTAGTTAGATAGTCCATTGTTTAAAAAATACACGTTTCATTTTGCTTCAGTTCAAATAAAATGTAAGTAATTTTCAGACTCCTCGCCAAGCCTCTAAGTTTCATGTGAGTACCATCTCCAGCTTTCTCCTGTTTTGTGTATGATGGTGTATTGTCTTGTTTTACGGTTGTAATGGGGGTTCATCTATATTTTCAATAGAGCTAACCCGATTTTCTTTGAAAGTGTTTAAAGCTTTGTAATATTGATATCAGTATATGTTAATCTTGTTGTTTCTAGTAGTGTCTATTACATACAGTTCTGTTAAAAATAAAGTATACTGTCCCTTTAATGCAAATGTTGATTTTTGTATCATGTATGAGTTCCACATTGGTTAATCTCCAAATATATTATTGTTAGCATATTTTCACCCCCCACTCCTAAAAGGACTTTAAACCATATTCATTGTTAAAACAAATGTCTTTCTAAAAATAAATTAACACAATAATGTCTCTTTAAGAAAATAGACTTTATTTAACACGTCAATATAAATCTGATTTCAATATTTATTGTTTGAACAAGTACATGTAGATATACCAACAATCTTCAAATATATGTTAGCATATGTAATTTTGTTAAAGGGACAGTTTAGAAAACAAATAATGTTTTGCATTATTCTAAAAGTTAATTTTGTAATATCAATGATATCAAAGGTTTCTCACCAATTAATCATTTGTCTGTGTTTATTTTAATTTGCTAGCTAAACCTATGAGGTTCGTGTGCTCATTTCTTCGAGCTTGAATAGTGCATGTAATCATTATACAATTTGACCACTAGAGGGCATTTGGATAGCATTTGTATATGTAAAACCTTGTGCTCATACAGCATATTATTTACCATGTATTGATCATTGATATCTAAAATGTTGTTATGTCAGAACAACAAATAAGTGGTCATTTTTCATAGTCATAGATACAAGGGTAAGCACATAAGTCACACGTATTTCTCCATGTTTGTTGTTTCCAACTTGATAATGCGTAATCCAGTGTTTTCTTTGTAATCAATAATTTTCTGACTGTCCCTTTAAGCTGTGTTATTGGCATTCAAACAGTAATATGCCATCATGGATAATTGTAATGGTAATTTTGTTTGCGAGAAGGGAAACAGTTTGGACATCACATCACAGAAACCAATCAATATCATGAACAAGGATAGGTATGTGATGATGTGGTTTTCACACACTTATAACCCACACTCTGCAAACAATCTGCCTCCATGGACCCGGTCCCATAGAAGTAGATTATATACAGAGTGTGGTCCACAAGTGTATGAAAACCACATCATCACATACCTATCCATTACACATTAAATAAAAAAAACATTAAACATGAAAACAAATACTTACTTCCTCTTCCTTCCCCTCTTCCCACGGGGCTGAGGCTCTGGGAGGGGCAACTGCCGACTCTGACGAGTTCTCCTTGGAGATGTTGTGGGAAGAGTGGAAGGAAGAGTACTGGAATGACCAAGGTGAGGAGGAGAAGATGGCTGAGGAGGAGAAGATGGCTGAGGAGGAGAAGATGGCTGAAGAGGAGAAGATGGCTCGGCAGGAGGAGATGGCCCGGCAGGAGAAGATGGCCCGGCAGGAGAAGATGGGCCGGCAGGAGAAGATGGCCCAGCAGCAGGAGGCCCAGCAGCAGGAGGCCCAGCAGCAGGAGGCCCAGCAGCAGGAGGCGGACCAGGAGGCAGACCAGCATGCGCCTCCCAGAAAAAATTAAACATCTCTTGGTGTAGATTAATGATTCTGTTTTGCCCTTGTTCTATTCTATTAAGTATGTTTATTATTTGGCTTTGTCCTTCAATTATTTGGTTTTGTCCATCAAGAATTCGAGTTCGGCCTTCAATATTTTGTATCCGGGAGTTACGCATCTGGTCTATGTAGTCCAGTAGAACCCGCACCTCCGCTATTTCCTCTTGTTGTGCTTGGCGGGGTACCCGTGCACGGCGGGGTGCCCGTGCACGGCGGTGTGTGGGTCCTTGAGGGGCCTCTGGTTCCACGGCCTCCTCCTCTGCTTCCGGGGCCTCTTCATCTGCTTCCGTGCCCTCTTCGTCACGGGGGGCCTCTTCCCTCCGAAGTGGAAATTCCTCCCCACCACTCTCATCCCGGGGAGATGGAGGAGGCTGTATTTGTTGTGCTGCCTCCTCCCCAGACTCTGTATATTTAAAAAAAAAAAATGTATATATTAGCATATTTCCAAATGAAGCTTTAAATGACTTAGCTTACGATACAATTACAAATGCAGAATCATTAATCCACTTTGAAATCTAACAATCAATACGATTTCCGCATTTTCTAAACCGTGTTTGTGATATCTCTGGTCAATCTGAATGTTTTAGCGTTTGTTTTCAGTCTGTTTAAATGCACACCTAACCTATAGCCTAGATACTGATGTAACCGCAAAGTAATTGTGAATGCGTGTAAACAGCGTAATAGCATTAATCTGATCCTTAAAGGGACATGAAACCCAATGTTTTATCTTTCATGATTTAGAAGCATACATTTATAATCAACTTTCTAATGTACTTTTCTTATCTAATTAGCTTCATTCTCTGGATATTTTTTGCTGAAAAGCATATCTAAATATGCTTAGATGCTGATTGTTAGCTGAATATAGCTGCCTCCTGTGATTGGTTCACCGTGTGCATGGCTATTTCTTCATTAAAATATATCTCAAGAATGATTCAAATTAGGTAATATAAGTACATTTGAATGTTTTGTCAAATTGTATTGTCTACCTCAATCATGAAAGTAAAGGTTTGCGTATAGTGTCCCTTGAAATACATTCGTATGTGAATTTATTCTTCAATGAGCTTACCGTCAGATGAGAATGGCAGGTTCCCGGTATCAATTCCTCCGATACCGACTACATCCACCTCGGAGATGCTGGGCCGCAACATTTCCTCCCATCGGCAGTACTCGATTTCCAGGGCAGGGCCGCCACCGGTTCCTGCGGAATGTCGGGCCTCCAGGCTTAACTTTTTCTTCAGATCCATCTTACAGTCCCGGTAGCGATGTTTTATAGAGTCCATATCTCTGTTCCGGCCACCCCCTGCATTGACTGCATTCCTTATCTCATGCCAGAGCTTCCTCTTCTCAGTCAGGGTGGTCTTCTGGTGCTGCAGCCTCCTATACCTGGCCATATAGACCTCTACGAGGGCCTCCTTCTCCTCCATCGAAAACCTCGCCTCCCTAGTCGCCTTGGCCTTCCCCTGTGACGATGCCCTCTGTTTCCCGGACTGTGAAGCCCTACTCTGTCCGCCACTGGGCCCAGCCACTTGTTCATCTTGAACCAAGTGGCTGGGTCCACCCACCGCTTCCACCCCCGCTTCCTGCCCCCCTTCCTGCCCTGTTCCTCTCCCCCTCCCTCTCCTCCCCCCTCTACCTCTCCCCTGCCTGCCCTCCATCTGTTCCCTAAACTAAACCCCAAATAATCAAACAAAAAGTGAGTGTGATGAAATGAAAGGGGGTCAAAATAAAGAACTAAAGAGACAAAAAAAGTGCTGAAAGTGTGAGAGGGATCTAAAAAAACAAAGAGGGTAAGGAGTATTTAAATAAACCAAAAGAAGAAGAAGAATAAAAGGAGGATATGTAAACTAAATGTAACTAGGGGATGGGTATGGGATGGGTATGGGGTATGGGATAAGAGTAAATGGGATGAAAGGGAATGGGACTACAGGGAATGGGGTATGGAGTGTAGTATGAGGGGGTATGGGGGATGGAGTGTATGTAGTGTTATTGATAAGTGTATGTATGTATTGAATGTGTTTGCGTGTAAATGTGTTAAGTGTACAGAAAAATCACTCGCTCGCTAACTCACACTACTACTAATTCTCACTAACACACTACTACTAATTCTCACTAACTCACACTCCCACTAACTCTCAATAACTCACACTACCACTAACTCACGCTCCCACTAACTGACTCACACTACCACTAACTCTCACTAACAACTCCCACTACCACTAACTCACTCACGCTCCCACTAACTGACTCTCTCCCACTAACTCCCACTCCCACTAACTCACTCACGATAACACTAACAACTGACTCTCTCACACTAACACTAACTCACTCACAATAATGCACAAACTCTCTAATCTTAAACCTCCAATCTCCAAAGACCCACCAGCAACACAGTCAAAGAAGCTATGCTTGTGTGGTGCTTATATACCCTGTGTAAATGTTTAATGATGTACCAATTTCCGTTGTAAATTGTGTTCAGGTGTGCTTTATTAGCAATTAATATTAGTGCAATGTGTATTAGTTGTGTGAATTTGTGCATGCTCATTTTGAGTTAGTATTTGTGGAATGTGTAGAATGCGATGATGTCATAGTGGTCGTTTTCTCTAACATTGTCCAATAGTATTCTGTTTAAATGTGAATTTGCGATGGTGTGTTATTAGTGAAGTGTTGTATATGTATGTTTGTCCTAATATATAGTGATATTGAATGCGATTATTTTGCTAGTGTATGTATATATTTTTTATTCCTTGTCGTTATTTTGCGAATTTCCGCATCTTAAAGTATATGCGTATTCCCTGTATTAAATTTTATTAAAAATCCCCCCGCTTGTGAATGTGTAATGCTTCTGTGCTTTGTTGAGTGATTGTTGTTGTGACATTTGCGGCGTGTTATTGTTGTGCATGATGTGGTATGCGTCATATGACCGAGCTGTGTGTATTTCTCGCGAGATCGAGTGTTAGGTGAAAAAAGAGTTTTTTTTGCATTTCCATTGATCTCTATGGGAGACTGTCTAACGCGGGCAGGATTCCGCGTGTGACATACACGCGCTAGGAGCATCGTTAGATGGTCTTTTTTGTACTCTAAATACCGGAGTCAAACAATGCCGTACGTTAGACATAAACCACGCGTAGCGTTAGCACCCCATCTACCGCCAAACTCCAAATCTAGCCGTAAGTATAGCAACAACAACAACAAAAACTATAAAAAGAATAAAGAAGATAATGTAGTCGCACCAAAAATAATCTTATATAGAAATTCAAAGAAACTGTGCCTGGGGTCTGTGAATGTTTAGTTGAAAAATGTTTTTTTCCCCTCCTTTCATCCCAGCTGCGAGTTAATCTACTCTGTAATCAAAGGATCTGCATCTATCTCTATAACCTTACAGAAAAAAATAAAAAAATAAAGCTCCTTCTATAAAAAAAATCCACTCTAACATAAGCACAAAAGAAAATGTGAAAACAGTTCAAGAGAAATATAAGTAAAACAACAACGAGAAATCTTTGTCAGCTTTCAAATCCTGAGCCATGACTGTAAGACAATATACTTCACAAGGGCAATAGAGTCTTTTCAGTTCTTCTAGCTGAACCGGGGGGCACATAAAAAATCGTGACCACACCTCTAGAACCTGGCAGAATGCACACAGCCTGGCCCTGGAGACACCTTTTCTTCTATCCAGTGAGAACAAAACAGACATATGAATATTTATGTGTTGGGCAATTTTACTATTTTTAATCTTAAACTGCTTAGTATTAGTTTTATAACTTTAATTAATTGAGCAGGTAGCGTTGTATCTGGTGATGTTGCATCCTAATATCATCAAATATGGCTGGGTAATGTTAGTGTGTTTTTCCCACGCACAAAAACAATGTTCCATTTTAAAATATTTTGGGTTACTCAGTAATAAGTGTTGTCTGTGGGGTTTATCAAGTCCATTTAGCTGTGGAATTAAATAAGTGAAAAATGGCCCCATAAATGTGCTAAGTATTAAGAATTTGGATTGTGATCTGCCGAACATGACTGGCACTGGAAGAAGAAATAATGCTTCTGATAAACATTAATAATGATAAAAAAACGTACTTTCTTGAAAAAGCCGTACGTCTGCAGCCGCTAATCTGCAGGGGGCAGAACTGCTGGTCAGCGTATGCTGTCAGCATTTATAAATGAGCAGCGATGTGCAGCGAACATCTTAATTGGAGAGACCATTCAGATGAATTACCTTGTAAACTGTTTTGCAAATCTGGAGTCTGATGTTAGATGTGAGGCAAATTCAGTGTACTGCCAGACTGCATGAAGAAGATGAGCAGCCTCCACTGAGGAGCATCTGTCGCAACAATGGCAGAGCCAACATCGACACCAAGGAAGACTACTAGAGCCGACATTGACACCAAGGAGGACCACCTCCTGCCATGGAGTAATGTCAGGGTGTCAGGAATCAGACTGAGACGAAAAGTGCAAAAATAATCACACCTTTATTAATAACAAAAAATAATAAAAAGTCCACAAGTCAAATAACAAGCCAGGAGTCAAAACCAGAGCTGGTAGTCAGACGAGCCGAGTCAGGAGCCAAAGAGAAAAGTCAGACGAGCCGGAATCAGGAACAAGGAAAACAGCAGAGTCAGGAACAAGCCAGGGATCAGGAACCAGGAAGGACGTCAGACAGCCAGGTAATACACAGGAACTCTCACAAACAGGTCTGAGACAACGCAAAGGCAAAGCAAACTGAACAGAGGCCCTTTAAATAATAAGTGATGACATCACAATTCTGAGACTGCATCCTGTCTCACACAGATGATGCACATCTGGCCATAAAGGAAGTGCAGGAAATGAGCAGCATCCCCCACAATGCACCAGAGTCAGCAAGAGAGGTGAGTAAAATGGCTGCCAGCAGCACATGGCAAACAAAACAGAGAAAAAACCCTGACAGTAGCCTCCCCTCAACGACCCCTCCCCCGCAGGAGGACAAAAGACTTATTGGGGAAATGGGCATGGAAGGCATGGAGGCGGGCGGGAGCATGAACATCAGAGGAGGGAACCCAAGAACGCTCCTCCGGACCGTAGCCCCTCCAGTGAACCAAATACTGTACACGGCCCCTGGACATACGAGAGTCAATAATGCTGCTGACCTCATACTCCTCATGGTTGTCAACAAAGATAGGACGGGGACGAGGCAACACAGTGGTAAAACGATTACAAACCAATGGTTTCAAGAGGGAGACATGAAAAACATTGGAGATGCGCATTGCAGGAGGAAGGTCAAGAGCATAGCCCACAGGATTGACCCGTCGGAGTATTTGAAAAGGTCCAACATAACAGGGAGCCAGTTTATTGGAAGGCACACAAAGGTTCAAGTTGCGGGAGGACAGCCAAACTCTCTCACCAACCTGGTAGGAAGGCGCGGGCAGACGCCTACGATCAGCCTGGAACTTTTGGCGCTGCATAGAACGATGAAGGCAATCCTGAATCTGCACCCACGTGGAACGGAGTTGCCGGAGTAATACACAGGAACTCTCACAAACAGGTCTGAGACAACGCAAAAGCAAAGCATACTGAACAGAGGCCCTTTAAATAATAAGTGATGACATCACAATTCTGAGACTGCATCCTGTCTCGCACAGATGATGCACACCAGTCTGGCCATAAAAGGAAGTGCAAGAAATGAGCAGCATCCCCCAGAATGCCCCAGAGTCAGCAAGAGAGGTGAGTAAAATGGCTGCCAGCAGCACATGGCAAACAGAACAGAGAAAAAACCCTGACACGTAACCGCCGCCGACAACCTTATGGATCACATATGGATTGTTGTGGATTACATCCCAACTGCCAGACACCATTTTAAGTGCAAACCGTCATCTCCCACGATCTCCCAGGACATTAATTTATTTTAATGTACATGATAGTAAACCCAGGTATAACAACTTTTAGAAATGAATATCATTATAACATGTTTTATGCCGAGTTTGGGTAATCTTTTATATTTCCAATTTTAAAAAATGCTTCTGATAAACAATAATAATGATAAAAAACGTACTTTCTTGAAAAAGCCATACGTCTGTGGTAAAACGTACATCGGAACGTCATAGCCAAGCCCCTACTACAGTCACCAAGACAGGTATTGCGGGTATCACAATAGTGTAGCACAATTGAGCGTAGCTGGTTCTGCACTCTATCAGCATCCATGAGACCAGGCTTTTATGATTCCTTGCCCACTTACAATTGTATGTGGACAGTTAGAATATAGAAGTTAGAATATCGCGTGCACGTTCATGTATTCCCCAATAGAAGTCATTTTATGTTTCGCAAATTAGTTAACCAGAGCTCTGAAGTCGCAGTGCTCATTTTAGAGTAAATTGTGATTGCGCTCAAGCGATCTCATTTACTTTCAACTCGTAATACCAGCAGTAAGCTTGACAAGGACAAACTGTTGCGATAAACCCCTTATCGCTTGGGCTCAAACATTTGCTATGTGTTTTGCTTTATTTTATTACATATAAGTAATTGATTAGCTAACAGATTTATTTTTTTACAACAGTTATAACCTTGGGCACATATCTGCATATGCATGAAAATTAGTTCATATAAATTAACTTAGATCAGATAATGTAATATTTATACAGGATACATTGGTAATATCCTATTGACTAGATAACGATTTTGTACATAGATTATATATATATATATATATATATATATATATATATATATATATTCATCAGAAATGACAGGTCAGTCATGTCCAAATTTCTCTTATTTCCTGTATGATTTTTGTTTTGTGATTATCTTTGGAGGGGGCAGTAAGCTAGCTATAGATTCCAGTCTGTTAATCTTTATCTTTTCAGCTATACTAACATGCCCACGCCATAACGCACAAACTCCCACACACACACCCTACACATGCACACAGAATCACATGCTGGCAGTGTGCCAGATTATGTGCTTATCTAAAACACTTTGTCCTCCCACATATTATTACTTTGTGATTTTAATCTGCATGTACCAGACAAACCGTTTAGGAAGTGATTGAGGAGATTTGACTTGGAAATGGTTTAATATTCCATAGTATATAAATGTACTGCTTTGGGAGAATAAATATTCAGATGAACAAAAGAGTATTATTTTTTAAATCTTTTTATTATTATTATCATTTATTTATAAAGCGCCAGCAGATTACGCAGAGCTATACAAAGAATAAAAACATTACAGAGATATAGTAATACACAAACAAGTACAGTAGGGGTAAATAACAGTTGTAGGCACAATAATTGAGTTATACAAAAGGAGAGGAATGCCCTGCCTTTGAGCACAATCAGTAGTAGTTCACTTTAAACACAAAGTGGCCTACAGGTAGAAAGGCTCACAAGCTTACAATCTAAAGGAAATGGAATAGATACAGAAGGTAAGGGAGAAGAGAAATAAGTCAGATATAAGGCAGTGTAAACTGAGAGTGAGTGATGACATAGGCAGGGCCGGCGCTTGCATATAGGCAGTTTAGGCATCTGCCTTAGGGCGCTCTTCTAGTGGGGCGCAAATTTGTAACATGAAAAAAAAACTTTTGACATTTTTTTTTAATACACGAGTTGCTGCTTAATTGCATCCTCGCACAGTATGCAGAAGCATTTGCCTCTATTATTATGCTCTATAGCGCCCCTGTCCTTTACCAGTTCCCCTCTGCTCTGCTGCCCTCCCCTCCCTCAATCACAGTGTGATGATCTCTCCAATCATGATGCAGTGCATTATGGGTTGGGTTGCAATATCTCACAGGCGGCCCGGGAACTTTAAAATTACAGATGAAGTGGTGGACCGTGTTCTGAAGATCCAAACATCGGATTGCTCATTGCTCATACCCCCCAACTCACGCGCTACTACAAGAGTCCTGAGTCCTCGTGTATTGTCTCAAGGAGGAGGATTTTTTACTACTTCAAGTTCTGAGAAGTGTGTGAGTCAGACTGAGTGCTTTCTTGTAAATGATCTCTCAGTGCTTGGAGTGAGTCAGTGACTGACAGTCACTCAGCGGTGTGGCTGTGACATAGTCTGTGACTCTGAGGATGCCTGTAATGGTAAACAAAAATAACTTAGGAACTCCACTCTGGGACTACTGGCCACCATGGGTAAGTAAATTAATACCAAGGCAGACTAAGCTGGGGGTGGGGGGTTGGGTAGCCTCTTTGAATAAAATTAGGGTAATTTGTTTTTTTTGTTTATTTTTTTTTCTCCCGGCTGGATTAGGTAACTGCTAGGGGCATAGTGGCCCCACCCACCAGTTACTTACAGGAAACTCTAATACGGAGTCTACACACGTGCTGTCCCCTTCTTCCCTCTCCCTTCTCCTTCGGAGCTCAGACTAAGCCTGTCACTTTTAGCTTCTAGTGAGACGCTGCACAGACAGTCAGAAAGAAATGTGCAAGAGGCTTTTTTTCTCCACTAAGTGACTAAGGTCTGTACCCTATTGACATGAAATCCTTTGATGTTTAAAATAGGTCAGGGTGCTTATTTTAACCCTTTATTTAACCAATTGTTGTGCATTGTTGTGATGACCAAAAGCAGAGAAGGTAATCTGATACCAAATCTGCAGTTTAGTATATAAATGTAAAATATATTAAATATACATCGATATTGCATTTACATACAAAGTCAAGGGTATGGTATTTAGTTGTGCATTTTTACTATCCTTAAAATGTATATATATGTTGTATTTTTTATATATATATGTAACTATATACTGTATTTTCTTTATATATATATATGTAACTATATACTGTATTTTTTATATATATATGTAACTATATACTGTATTTTTTTATATATATATATGTAACTATATACTGTATTTTTTTATATATATATGTAACTATATACTGTATTTTTTATATATATATATATGTAACTATATACTGTATTTTTTATATATATATGTAACTATATACTGTATTTTTTATATATATATATATATATATATATATGTAACTATATACTGTATTTTTTATATATATGTAACTATATACTGTATTTTTTTATATATATATATATGTAACTATATACTGTATTTTTTATATATATATGTAACTATATACTGTATTTTTTATATATATATATATATGTAACTATATACTGTATTTTTTTTATATATATATATATGTAACTCTATACTGTATTTTTTATATATATATATATGTAACTATATAATGTATTTTTTTTATATATATATATATGTAACTATATACTGTATTTTTTATATATATATATGTAACTATATACTGTATTTTTTATATATATATGTAACTATATACTGTATTTTTTATATATATATGTAACTATATACTGTATTTTTTATATATATATATATGTAACTATATACTGTATTTTTTTATATATATATATGTAACTATATACTGTATTTTTTTATATATATATATATGTAACTATATACTGTATTTTTTATATATATATATATATGTAACTATATACTGTATTTTTTATATATATGTAACTATATACTGTATTTTTTTTATATATATATATGTAACTATATACTGTATTTTTTATATATATATATATATATGTAACTATATACTGTATTTTTTTTATATATATATATATGTAACTATATACTGTATTTTTTATATATATATGTAACTATATACTGTATTTTTTTATATATATATATATATGTAACTATATACTGTATTTTTTTTATATATATGTGTAACTATATACTGTATTTTTTATATATATATATGTAACTATATACTGTATTTTTTATATATATATGTAACTATATACTGTATTTTTTTATATATCTATGTAACTATATACTGTATTTTTTTTATATATATATATATATATATATATATATATATATATATATGTTGTATGCATGCAAATGACTGTGTGTTGTGAGGTGTACATACATATAAGTGTGTGTGCATGCATATGAGTGTGTATGTGTGGTATGAGTGGTGTGCATAAATGGTGCGCAAGCATATGCTTATGGATAGGTGTGGTGTGCATACATATGAGTGTATGTATTGTACGTGTTTATAAGTGTATGTATGTGTGTTGTGTGTGCATATGCGTAATGAGCATGCATATTTATATGTGTGATATGAGTGTGTGTGTGTGGGCAGTTAAATAAAAAATGGGGGAAACATTGGGCTGCTTTGACTTAAAATGCCCAGGCCTATTTTTGGTCCAAGTCCAGCCCTATTAGTATACACCGGTAGCAGCTGATTTTCTTTTACACTCAGAGTGTGCTGATGAGAAATGTATAAAGTTATAATTCAAAATGTGAATGAATAATAATTAATTTGCTCTTATCTGTTCCAGCTTAATAAAACCCAGTAATTATTACAGGGGAGGGCCTTATCCCCTGTAATTGCAATATTTTATTATCACAAACCCCTAAACAGATTTTCCAGTCCCAGGCAGCTTGACCATGATAATGCCCTGCCCTTCCCTGTAATATTTACTGAGTTTTATTAGGCTGGAATAGATAAGAGCAAATTAATTGTACCTACTCTTCTGCTAATAGTGGTGATAGTATAAAACCCCTGCAACACTTGTAGTTTTGTTGCTCTCAAAGTATCTCCTATGAGGTGATTATTTGTATTGACTTTTAGGGGTAAAGTTGTAGTCCCATGGGTAAATTGATAGTGTTCACTGCTTGTTACCTTGCATTACTTAGATCACAAGGCTTATTTAAGATATGTGTGCATAAATGTGTATGTGTGTGTAACTGTGTGTGTATAAATGTGTATGTGTGCTGGTGTGTATAACTGTGTATGTGTGTATAACTGCATGTGTGTATAAATGTGTATAAGTGTGTCTCTATAACTGTGGATATGTGTGTATAAATGTGTATAACTGTGAGTGTGTAAATGTTTATATGTGTGTATAACTGTGTATAACTGTGTGTGTGACTGTGTGTGTAAATATGTGTGTATATGCATGTATTTATGTATTGCACTCAGCGGGGCATATTTATCAAGTTCCGTATTGAGCTTGAGGCCCCTTGTTTCCGGTGAGCCTTAAGGCTCGCCGGAAACAGAAGTTATGAAGCAGCAGTCTAAAGACCGCTGCTCCATAACTTGTCCACCTGCTCTGAGGCAGCGGACAGAAATCAACCCGATCAAATACGATCGGGTTGATTGACACCCCCTGCTAGTGGCCGCAAATCTGCAGGGGGCAGAACTGCTGGTCAGCGTATGCGCAGTGATGTGCAGCGGACATCTTAATTGGAGAGACCATGCAAATGAATTACCTTGTAAGCTGTTTTGCAAATCTGGAGTCTGATGTTAGATGTGAGGAAAATTCAGTGTGCTGCCAGACTGCATGAAGAAGATGAGAAGCCTCCACTGAGGAACATCTGTCACAACAATGGCAGAGCCAACATCGACACCAAGGAGGACTACTAGAGCCGACATCGACACCAAGAGGACCACCACCTGCCATGGAGTAACTGCCGCCGAGAACCTTATGGATCACATCTGGATTGTTGTGGATTACATCCCAACTCCCAGACACCATTTTAAGTGCAAACTATCATCTCCCACGATCTCCCGGGACATTAATTTATTTTAATGTACATGATAGTAAACTTTGGTATAACAACTTTTAGAAATGAAAGCCATTATAACATGTTTTATGCTGAGTTTGGGGAATCTTTTATATTTCCAATTTTAATATTTATGCAAAACCTATAGTTATGAGTTCTAAAAATGCATTAGTGTATAAGTACATCTCATCCATCCTAATCTTCAGGAGTATTTTGCAGATTATTGGTAAGTATGCTCCCTTGCACAAGATGGACTTAAAGTCAGCTAGCATATAATAATGTGTATCAACCAATCATCATATTGATCAGCTTGTGTATTACATTAGATTAAATTAGTTAATTCCTATATGGTTTCTCATATCCCTAGACAATACTCTCCAGAAGGAGATACCCTCCCTATGGGGGAATGGACAAAAATATCCACTTCTCCTTTTTTACTACCTTAAGAGCCCCTTCTATTCTAAGTGGATGTCCAGACCAGGATGGATAAATAAGGGAAGGAAACCTGGTGAGCACTTTCTTGCTATCTTGGATCACTTAGAATAATACTCACCAGTGAATAAATAGGGGTCGATTTATCAAAGGCTTTCGCCAGCCTTCAACCCCCAACATCTGCAGGTTCTCACAAAAGAACCTGCAGTCAGTATTTATCAAGCAGCAGTTTCAGACCGCTGCTTCCTTAACCTTTCTCCACCTCTTAGGTGGCAAATTTCAATCTCCCCGGTCTCGTCTGACCAGGGAGATTGACAGCTCCTGTCCGCGCGTGATTGGCTGTGCCCAGGCAGGGTTTCATGCAAGCGCAAAATAGCGCTCATGTTCATTGCTGAAATCCAGCAGCGGAATTCAGCCCGCCAGAGGCGAGCTGCAGCAGACAGGGACACGTATGTGCGCCCCTTTCCTCCGCAGCTTCATAAATCGACCCTATAATACATTGTAGTACAGTGTTGCCTGGGAAAGAAATCAGAAAAGAGAATTAAATGTAACATTTCTTTTTTGTTTAAAAACACGCTCTCCCTTTAATTATGGGCAGGGTCTAGTTACAGCTTACCCCTATATCAACTCAAACTACCATTACCACTTTGCTTGGTAATTTAAATACTTTGGGGGGTAGTTATCAATGCGTCTACTTTTCCTGCCTTCGCCGGCCCAATACGCCCGCCTAAGCTCGCCTTACATCGCCGCCGCGGACCTGCAAAAATTTGCCTAAGTTATCAAAAAAGCTGTCAAAAAGCCGTGCACCAAGTACGGGACGATGAGCAGCGGAATGTGAGAGTTATCACTCATCCGATCTCGCTGCTCTTCGGCTTTTTTACAGCTTTCTTGCTAGCCTGTCACTAAGCACCCACACTAAACTACACTGTTCTACCCCCTATACCGGCGCCGCCGGAGCCCCCCACAACTAAATAAAGTTATTAACCCCTAAACCGCCGCTCCTAGACCCCGCCGCAACTCTTATAAATGTATTAACCCCTAAACCGCCGCTCCCGGACACCGCCGCAACCTACATTATACCTAGTAACCCCTATCCTGCCCCCCCTATACTGTCGCCCTCTATAATAAAGTTATTAACCCCTATCCTGCTGATCCCGCACCTCGCCGCAACGAAATAAATAGTTTAACCCCTAAACCGCCACTCCCGGACCCCGCCGCAACCTATATTAAACTTATTAACCCCTAATCTGCCCCCCTTACACCGTCGCCACCTATAATAAATGTATTAGCCCCTATCCTTCCCCCCACTACACCGCCGCCACTGTAATAAAATTATTAACCCCTAAACCTAAGTCTAACACTAACCCTAACACCCCCTAACTTAAATATTAATTAAATAAATCTAAATAATATTTCTATTATGAACTAAATTAATCCTATTTAAAACTAAATACTTACCTTTAAAATAAACCCTAATATAGCTACAATATAAATAATAATTATATTGTAGCTATCTTAGGATTTATTTTTATTTTACAGGCATCTTTCAATTTATTTTAACTAGGTACAATAGCTATTAAATAGTTTTAACTATTTAATAGTTACCTAGCTAAAATAAAAAGAAATTTACCTGTCAAATAAATCCTAACCTAAGTTACAATTACACCTAACAATACACTATACTTTAATAAATTATTCCTATTTAAAACTAAATACTTACCTGTAAAATAAACCCTAAGATAGCTACAATATAATTAATAATTACATTGTAGCTATCTTAGGATTTATATTTATTTTACAGGTAACTTTGTATTTATTTTAGCTAGTTAGAATAGTTATTAAATAGTTATTAACTATTTAATAGCTACCTAGCTAAAAGAAATACAAAATTACCTGTAAAATAAATCCTAACCTAAGTTACAATTAAACCTAACACTACACTATCATTAAATTAATTAAATAAATTAACTACAAATAACTACAATTAAATACAATTACATAAACTAACTAAAGTACAAAAAATAAAAAAAGCTAAGTTACAAAAAATAAAAAAAATAAGTTACAAACATTTAAAAAATATTACAACAATTTTAAGCTACTTACACCTAATCTAAGCCCCCTAATAAAATAACAAAGCCCCCCAAAATAAAAAAATGCCCTACCCTATTCTAAATTAAAAAAGTTCAAAGCTCTTTTACCTTACCAGCCCTTAAAAGGGCCTTTTGCAGGGCATGCCCCAAAGAAAACTGCTTTTTTGCCTGTAAAAGAAAAATACAACCCCCCCAAACATTAAAACCCACCACCCACATACCCCTAATCTAACCCAAACCCCCCCTTAAAAAAACCTAACACTACCCCCCTGAAGATCATCCTACCTTGAGTCGTCTTCACTCAGCCGAGCACCGATGGAACCGAAGAGGAGATCCGGAGCGGCAGAAGTTATCCTCCAAGGGGCGCTGAAGAAGTCTTCCATCCGATGAAGTGATCCTCCAAGCGGCGCTGAAGAAGTCTTCGATCCGGGGGATGTCATCTTCCAAGCGGGGTCTTCAATCTTCTTCTTCAGGATCCATCTTCATTCCGCCAACGCGGAACATCCTTCTTTCCCGACGGACTACCGACGAATGAAGGCTCCTTTAAGGGATGTCATCCAAGATGGCGTCCCTTCAATTCCGATTGGCTGATAGGATTCTATCAGCCAATCGGAATTAAGGTAGGAAAAATCTGATTGGCTGATTGAATCAGCCAATCAGATTGAAGTTCAATCCAATTGACTGATCCAATCAGCCAATCAGATTGAGCTTGCATTCTATTGGCTGTTCCGATCAGCCAATAGAATGTGAGCTCAATGTGATTGGCTGATTCAATCAGCCAATCAGATTTTTCCTACCTTAATTCCGATTGGCTGATAGAATCCTATCAGCCAATCGGAATTGAAGGGACGCCATCTTGGATGACGTCCCTTAAAGGAGCTTCCATTCGTCGGTAGTCCGTCGGGAAAGAAGGATGTTCCGCGTCGGCGGAATGAAGATGGATCCTGAAGAAGAAGATTGAAGACCCCGCTTGGAAGATGACATTGCCCGGATCGAAGACTTCTTCAGCGCCACTTGGAGGATCACTTCATCAGATGGAAGACTTCTTCAGCGCCGCTTGGAGGATCACTTCATCGGATGGAAGACTTCTTCAGCGCCCCTTGGAGGATAACTTCTGCCGCTCTGGATCTCCTCTTCGGTTCCATCGCTGCTCGGCTGAGTGAAGACGACTCAAGGTAGGATGATCTTCAGGGGGGTAGTGTTAGGTTTTTTTAAGGGGGGTTTGGGTTAGATTAGGGGTATGTGGGTGGTGGGTTTTAATGTTGGGGGGGTTGTATTTTTCTTTTACAGGCAAAAGAGCAGTTTTCTTTGGGGCATGCCCCGCAAAAGGCCCTTTTAAGGGCTGGTAAGGTAAAAGAGCTTTGAACTTTTTTAATTTAGAATAGGGTAGGGCATTTTTTTTTATTTTGGGGGGCTTTGTTATTTTATTAGGGGGCTTAGATTAGGTGTAAGTGGCTTAAAATTGTTGTAATATTTTTTAAATGTTTGTAACTTAGCTTTTTTTATTTTTTGTACTTTAGTTAGTTTATGTAATTGTATTTAATTGTAGTTATTTGTAGCTAATGTATTTAATTAATTTAATGATAGTGTAGTGTTAGGTTTAATTGTAACTTAGGTTAGGATTTATTTTACAGGTAATTTTGTATTTCTTTAAGCTAGGTAGTTATTAAATAGTTAATAACTATTTAATAACTATTCTAACTAGCTAAAATAAATACAAAGTTACCTGTAAAATAAATATAAATCCTAAGATAGCTACAATGTAATTATTAATTATATTGTAGCTATCTTAGGGTTTATTTTACAGGTAAGTATTTAGTTTTAAATAGGAATAATTTATTAAAGTATAGTGTAGTGTTAGGTGTAATTGTAACTTAGGTTAGTTTTTATTTTACAGGTTAATTTCTCTTTATTTTAGCTAGGTAAGCTATTAAATAACTATTTAATAGCTATTGTACCTAGTTAAAATAAATTGAAATTTGCCTGTAAAATAAAAATAAATCCTAACATAGCTACAATATAATTATTATTTATATTGTAGCTACATTAGGGTTTATTTTAAAGGTAAGTATTTAGTTTTAAATAGGATTAATTTAGTTCATAATAGAAATATTATTTAGATTTATTTAATTAATATTTAAGTTAGGGGGTGTTAGGGTTAGTGTTAGACTAGGTTTAGGGGTTAATAATTTTATTACAGTGGCGGCGGTGTAGTGGGGGGCAGGATAGGGGTTAATAAATTTATTATAGGTGGCGACGGTGTAGGGGGGGCAGGATAGGGGTTAATAAATTTAATATAGGTTGCGGCGGGGTCCGGGAGTGGCGGTTTAGGGGTTAATACATATATTATAGTTGCGGCGAGGTCAGGGAGCGGCGGTTTAAGGGTTAACATGTTTATTATAGCTTGCGGTGGGCTCCGGGAGCGGCGGTTTAGGGGGTAATAACTTTATTTAGTTGCGGCGGTGTAGGGGGGGACAGATTAGGGGTGTTTAGACTTGGGGTACATGTTAGGGTGTTAGGTGTAGACAGCTCCCATAGGAATCAATGGGATGTCTGTCAGCAGCGAACATGAACTTTCGCTATGGTCAGACTCCCATTGACTCCCAGGTACGCTGGGCCATAAAAGTGCCGAGTGTACCTGCTGGTTTTTTGATAGCTAGCAAAAGTAGTCAGATTGTGCCGCACTTGTGTGCGGAACATCTGGAGTGACGTAAGAATCGATCTGTGTCGGACTGAGTCCGGCGGATTGAAGCTTACGTTACAAAATTCTACTTTTGCCGGTATCTAGGGCTTGATAACTAAGGCGAATCAGCCTCGCCACAAATACGCTGCGGAATTCCAGCGTATTTGAGGTTGACGGCTTGATAACTACCCCCCTTTGTGTGGCCTTGCTCCTGATTCTTTCTAAATCCAACTGGATCTTCCTTTTTGACCTCCTGTCTTACTGGTACTCCTTGTACTGAGTCATAGCTCAGTCTCTCACCTCCAGCCGGCTGTCTGCTGTACTGAGTGACGTCATCCTGCTGAGCCTTGAGCAGCTTCACATCAGTTGACGGTCAAACACTGCGGCATTCCCCGTACCGCTCAGACTGCTCTTCACTGCTCTGCTGTACTCCGGAGGCTAGGCACTGAATTTCCACTCCTCTGAACTCTGCACCTCTTACCCGAGTAAAGTTTGCTGTCCCTTCTCATTATTAGATGGTACGATCACATATGCACTCTTAGTGCTTTTCACCAATCCACCTTTGTTCCCCTTCTGGTACCTGTATACTACATTCTCCATAACTTATACTTTTTCAGTGCTAGTTATTGTTACTACATATTTATATAATTGTCATGCTCGGCCGCTGGGAAGCTCCAGCGGCCCTCCTTGCGTGCTTGGTTGCTAGGTAACGTCTAGCTCGGCTGAGCCGTCCCCTCCAGCTGACGTCAGGACTAGGCTTCTTATTCCAGGCTTCCTGTTCCTTCGGTGCCCGTTTGTTTTTTTCTCTTTGTGGCTCCTGTGAGTACGCTGTGTTAACCCTCAAACTGCTTGATAACCTGTTGCCAAACTCTGCAAGTACTGACTACGCTGTGTTAACCCTCAAACTGCTTGATAACCTGTTGCCAAACTCTGCAAGTACTGACTAAGCTGTGTTAACCCTCAAACTGCTTGATAACCTGTTGCCAAACTCTGCAAGTACTGACTAAGCTGTGTTAACACTCAAACTGCTTGATAACCTGTTGCCAAACTCTGCAAGTACTGACTAAGCTGTGTTAACACTCAAACTGCTTGATAACCTGTTGCCAAACTCTGCAAGTACTGACTACGCTGTGTTAACCCTCAAACTGCTTGATAACCTGTTGCCAAACTCTGCAAGTACTGACTACGCTGTGTTAACCCTCAAACTGCCTGATAACCAGTTGCCAAACTCTGCAAGTACTGACTACGCTGTGTTTAACCCTCAAGCTGCCTGATAACCTGTTGCCAAACTCTGCATTACTGACTACGCTGTGTTTAACCCTCAAACTGCCTGATAACCTGTTGCCAAACTCTGCATTACTGACTACGCTATGTTTAACCCTCAAACTGCCTGATAACAAGTTGCCAAACTCTGCATCATTGACCACGCTGTGTTTTACCCTCAGACTGCCTGATAACAAGTTGCAAAACTCTGCATTATTGACCACGCTGGTGATTAACCCTCAAACTGTCTGATTACCTGTTGCTAGACTTTGCAATTCTGACTTCGCTGTGCTTAACCCTCAAATTGCCTGATTTCAAGTTACCAACTCCTGCATTATAAACTGTTTATTGTTTAACCCTCCTTCTGTCTGAGAATAAGTTGTCTTACCCTGCAACCCTGGTACTGGGGAGAACTATTCCTGAACTGCCTTAATTCAGTTCCCTATTCAGAAGTTTATCCAGCTGATATCAAGAATTCCATTACTCTTCCCAGAGGACTCAGACCAACACTGCTCCATATCATGAGTACCTTGTTTTATAGAAGTTGTCGTGGGGTCACATCCTGGATTAAACTCAGAGTGCAAGGGTGTTGTTTAAGTTCGCCCTAGCATTTGGGTCTTCTTCTGGACATTACCTAACCTGAAATTACAAACAGGCCATATTATGGACCCCGATGAGTTATCCAGGGCTGTGGCTCTACAAGGGCAACTTCTAGGAAATCATTCTGCTCATTTGCAATCTTTGGATTCCAAGCTTGACCAGATTACTGCTGTGCTACATAACCTCTCCACTCCTTCTGAAGCTACGGCTACTCCTGCTGCAGCTGCTGCTAGTTCCAATGCCGTTTATAACCCGCCTCAGCCAGTCGGACAGTATATACCTAGAATCCCTCTTCCAGATAAATATTACGGAAATCCGGAAGAATGCAGTGGATTCCTAATCAGTGTTGTTTACACTTCAGAAACAATCCTCAAGTATTTGTCAATTCTTCTTCCAAAATCACCTTTATTATATCCCTCATGAAGGTTAAGGCTCTAGCCTGGGTGTCTCCTCTTTTGGAGAAAGACGATCCTCTACTTCAGGATGTGGAATTATTTGTGTCTATTTTTTCTTCTGTTTTTGACAAGCCTGGGAAGTCTGCAGCTGCTGAGGCATGATTGTTGGATTTGAGACAGGGATCCCTTTCTGTAGCTCAATATGCTATTGAATTCAGGACTTTAGCCGCAGAAACTGATTGGAACCATGGAGCCTTACGGGCAGCCTTTCGCAAAGGACTTTGCAAACGCCTTAAGGATGAACTTGTATTTCGGGAGCTTCCCAACTCGTTGGAGGATCTTATCAATTTATGTATTAATCTTGACGCCCGGCATACTGAACGTCTTCAGGAGAGAGATAGGAATCGGAGATCCTTTTCTAGGTCTACTTATCGTCCTCCTATTCGAACCCCAAGTCTTTCTAATAATAATTCCCATTCATCGGAGTCTGTAGAACCCATGGAAGTAGGAGCTATTAACAGAAGCTGAACGCCATAGAAGGCGTACTCTTGGGTTATGCCTGTATTGTGGCACTAAAGGACATTTACTGAAGGACTGTACAATCCGGCCAGTAAAAACCAAGGCTTAACTATTGATAGAGGGACAGAGTTAAGCCAGAATCCCATGTCATCCCTCCATTCTAAACTCTTTGTTCCTGTAACTATCACTTTTGGAAGCACCAAGTTTCAAGCTCAAGCTCTCATTGACTCTGGAGCTGCTGGAGTTTTCATTGATTCAAATTTTGTTGACTCTCTCAGGATTCCTCTTCTAGCCAAGAAACAGTTAATCAAGGTAACTACTGTTAGTGGACAGCATCTGGGTTCTGGAATCATTCACAATTCTACTATTCCTCTTCTTTTATCTGTGGGCATACTCCACTCTGAAATTATTCGTTTTGATGTCATCTCTTCCCCCCACATACCTTATTTCCTGGGGAACTACCTGTTTTAAGCATTGCCTACAAAATCCTTCTACCAGCAAAATACATCCGGTGGCGTTCTTTTCTAAAAAATTCAATCCTACCGAGTTAAACTATGATGTGGGCAATAAGGAACTATTGGCTATAAAATTAGCTTTGGATGAGTGGAGGCATTGGTTGGAGGGTACTAGTCAACCTTTTATCATTCTGACAGACCACAAGAATCTCCTATACCTCCATACAGCTAAACGCCTCAATCCTCGTCAGGCTTGGTGGGCCTTGTTCTTCTCCAGGTTTAATTTCGTACTTTCCTATGTTCCTGGTTCCAAAAATTCCAAGGCAGATGCATTATCCAGGCAATTTCAATCTTCTATGTCTTCTTCATTGGATTCTGAACCCATACTACGTCCAGTCAGAGTTTTGGCTCTAGTATCCTCTTTTCCAGTACAGGCTTTACGTTCTGCTCAAGATCGGGTACCATCTTCTTACAAACTTCCTTCTGGTATCCTGTATGTACCCAGAGGATTACGTCTTAAGCTTTTACGTTGGGCTCATGACAACATATCAGCAGGTCATCCTGGTGTAACCAATACACTGTGGAAACTGAAGAAGCATGTTTGGTGGTCCACCATGAGGAGGGATGTTAAGGATTACATTGCTGCTTGTAGCTCTTGTGCTTCGAACAAACAATCTTCTCATCGACCGTTTGGTTTGTTACACCCTCTTCCTGTTCCTCATTACCCTTGGTCCCACTTATCCATGGACTTTGTTACGGATCTTCCTGTTTCTGCAGGATATACGACCATTTGGGTAGTGGTGAATCGATTCTCCAAGTCTGCTCACTTAATACCTCTTCCAGGTTTGCCTTCGGCTCAAAAACTTTTGGTACTTTTTGTTCTGCATATATCTTGATTACATGGATTTCCCTCTGACATAGTCTCTGATCGTGGAGTTCAATTTGTTTCCTAATTTTGGAGGTCTTTTTGTAAGCACTTCGGAATCAACATATCTCTTTCTACTGCACATCATCCTCAATCCAACGGACAGACCGAGCGTGTAAATCAATCCTTGGAATCTTTATCATTATGTAAACCATCACCACTCCAACTGGTCTCAGTTATTGCATATAGCGGAATTAGCTCACAACTCACGCTACAATTCCTCCTTACCTCACCCTTCAAGGCGGCTTATGGTTTTGAACCTAGAACTTTTCCTATGATTACCAGTTCTACTGATGTTCCTGGAGCAGATCGTATTGTGAAAAATCTCAGTAGCCATTGGCAACTTATTCGTCAAAATCTACTCTCTTCTTCCTTAAAACACAAGAAATATGCTGATCACAGAAGGTGTAAGGCTCCTTTACTTCATACTGGAGACAGGGTATTTGTATCCACTAGATTAATACGTCTAAAACAATCTTGTACAAAGTTGGGTCCTAAGTACATAGGACCTTTTCGAATTGTTACCAAAGTTTGTTCTTCAGCATACCGCCTGACCTTACCCAAGACCCTCAAGATCCATCCTGTGTTTCATGTATCCCTACTCAAGCCAGTCATCTACAACCGGTACTCCATCAAGAGTAAACCACCTCCTCCACTTTCTGTAGAGGGTACTTCAGAGTTCGAGGTCAGTCAGATTCTAGATTCCAAGCTACGGGGCAATCGGTTGTACTACCTGGTCCATTGGAAGAGTTACCCTATCACTCAACGATCTTGGGAACCAGACTCTCATGTTCATGCTCCTGCTCTTGTCAAGTCTTTTCACATTAAATACCCTGCCAGGCCTGGTCGGGTCCCCCGGAGGGGTCCTTGAGGAGGGGGCATTGTCACACTCGGCCGCCGGGAAGCTCCGGTGGCCCTCCTTGCGTGCTTGGTTGCCAGGTAACATCTAGCTCGGCTGAGCTGTCCCCTCCGGCTGATGTCAGGACTAGGCTTCTTATTCCGGGCTTCCTGTTCCTTCGGTGCCCGTTTGTTTGTTTCTCTTTGTGGCTCCTGTGAGTATGCTGTGTTAACCCTCAAACTGCTTGATAACCTGTTGCCAATCTCTGCAAGTACTGACTACGCTGTGTTAACCCTCAAACTGCTTGATAACCTGTTGCCAAACTCTGCAAGTACTGACTATGCTGTGTTAACCCTCAAACTGCTTGATAACCTGTTGCCAAACTCTGCAAGTACTGACTACGCTGTGTTAACACTCAAACTGCTTGATAACCTGTTGCCAAACTCTGCAAGTACTGACTACGCTGTGTTAACCCTCAAACTGCTTGATAACCTGTTGCCAAACTCTGCAAGTACTGACTACGCTGTGTTAACCCTCAAACTGCCTGATAACCAGTTGCCAAACTCTGCAAGTACTGACTACGCTGTGTTTAACCCTCAAACTGCCTGATAACCTGTTGCCAAACTCTGCATTACTGACTACGCTGTGTTTAACCCTCAAGCTGCCTGATAACCTGTTGCCAAACTCCGCATTACTGACTACGCTATGTTTAACCCTCAAACTGCCTGATAACCTGTTGCCAAACTCTGCATCATTGACCACGCTGTGTTTTACCCTCAGACTGCCTGATAACAAGTTGCCAAACTCTGCATTATTGACCACGCTGGTGATTAACCCTCAAACTGTCTGATTACCTGTTGCTAGACTTTGCATTTCTGACTTTGCTGTGCTTAACCCTCAAATTGCCTGATTTCAAGTTACCAACTCCTGCATTATTAACTGTTTATTGTTTAACCCTCCTTCTGTCTGAGAATAAGTTGTCTTACCCTGCAACCCTGGTACTGTGGAGGACTATTCCTGAACTGCCTGAATTCAGTTCCCTATTCAGAAGTTTATCCGGCTGATATAAAGAATTCCATTACTCTTCCCAGAGGACTCAGATCAACACTGCTCCATATCGTGTTTTATAGAAGTTGTCGTGGGGTCACGTCCTGGATTAAACTCAGAGTGCAAGGGTGTTGTTTAAGTTAGCCCTAGCATTTGGGTCTTCTTCTGGACATTACCTAACCTGAGAATAATTTTCTACCACTACCTACTACCACTACCTAGCCTACTACTTTCACTGTACTAGTTACAGCTTGGAGGTTTTTGTACTTATTTTTGATAAATCAAAATTCTAACTTTTAAGTACTGCTTGAACTCAGAAATGTTCAAGTAGTCCTTATCTTCAAGCAACATTCCTAACCTTTTATTCAGGAGTATATAACTTATTCCCCATTTTGCTATAGTATTCTCTTTGCACATATCCCCATATACTCAACCAATTATGTTTTCTTACGTTTGCAGTTGAAATATTGCCTCTGCATCACATTGAATGAAGTGTGCAAGTCTGAAACAAAGTGGTGAGACAATCAGGTACTATTTATAGAACCACCTTGTCCTGAATAAACACTAAGGGGTGGATAACACTATTGTTTGATAATTAGCGGATATGGTAGCAGATGAGCCCTTTTCGATTTTGAAGTGATCACAATTATCCATTTCCATTGTTTTTTGGCAGCACGTTTTACACTATCAGTTTACAGAAAAATGGCTGTTTGTTCTAATCATAATCAAAATTCTCAATACATAACAACAAATTTACAGGGCCATATTTTTTTTTTTTAATTCCACAGCTAAACACCCTTTCACTTATTACCAGGTACCCCAAAATGTTTTTGAATATAACATTACTGACATTAGCCCGGCCACAATAGATGACATTAGGAACAATGGGCGGGGCCTCTGCAGGAGGGTGAGACTGGG
The DNA here is from genome assembly GCF_027579735.1 of Bombina bombina. Classification (NCBI taxonomy): domain Eukaryota; kingdom Metazoa; phylum Chordata; class Amphibia; order Anura; family Bombinatoridae; genus Bombina; species Bombina bombina. The sequence continues at coordinate 517,770,035 of NC_069499.1, read as the reverse complement.
TGTGTTGCAGTGGGGTTTGTATGCTGTACAGTATTTCGCTTGTTATTCAATATGAAAGTATGTGGTTTTCTGTTGATCTAAAATTGTAAAAATAATGTGTCATTTATACCAGAGTGGTTTTATTTTGTGTATTTTTTAATAGATTATATTTTTAATTTTGTAAAATCTTTTTCTACACAGATCTGTGGATTGGAAAATAAATCATTGTTCTTCAATATTTAAAAAAATAATATTTTTGTTATACTTTTAAACTCACTCATACTGTGGTAAAAATAGTATTATTATTATACTTCATTTATAAAGCACCAACAAAATCCGCATTACTACTAAAAAGTAACTCAATACAGGAAATCATTTCTTTCTAGTTTTACAGGTAATTTGAATGCACCTAAAGCAGTTGTGCATCAGTTAAATTACTCAGAGATGACAGGAGGAGGAAAAAAGCGATAAAATAGAGTGTAACGTGAGGAGGAACAAACAGAATGAGAAGAAGAGGGAAGAGATAGATAAGGAGAAACTGTAAATGTAAACATGGCCGCCCCCATTACAGGTAAAAAAAACCTGCTTGGGAACGGAAAAGGTTTGGATTTCAGAATAGTTTGGATTTTGCAATATTTGTATCTGTAAAATGGGACAGTTTGTAGAGAGGTTGGAACCAAGTGCAAATATTTATGTAATATTCACGTCATAATACAGCTTATATGTGCAACCTAAATGTAGGTTTATATTATTTTTAATACTTTTGTATACTTAGTACCAACAGAAAGATAGTGCAGTACTGTAATCAGACAGGTAATAGTTGTTGTTTTAACTAAATATAGATTTTTGCATTTTAGATCACATCAAAGACCAAACCAATGACAGGCTTGTGACTTACAGGTGGGCAAAAAAATGATTTTTGATCATTTTATTTTTATAAAAGATATTAGTTAAAAAGTTAAGATTTCAGAATAAGTTTAGATTTTGGGATTCTGGATTTGTAGATTTGTACCTGTGCTTTATGGAATTTAGAAAACAAACAATTTTCAGAGTTAAATTACAGGAAAAGAGGACAAAATAAATAATGAAAGTACATTGCTAAACATTTTATATTACAACCTCATACTGTGTAAAATAATTGTTTCTACAAAGTGAGATCCATTTTCCAGACACAAACTCCCCCTCACCGTTTTCCTACGTAAGTGGTAGTCTTTCCTACACACACATGCACATAGGGTTTAGGCTAGAAATGTACGATTCGTTTCGGATCGATTCGGAAATTCGGCCGAATTCAAAATTCGGGATTCGGATCGATTTGAATTAAAATAGTGCCGAATCTACCGAATAAATCCAAATTAGTTCGGATTTATTCGGATTTATTCGGTAGATTCGGATGGCCATGGATTACACTAGTATTGTACAGTATATTAGGTTATATCACTCTGCTATGGGTTACATCTAATAGACAGTACATAATACTAGTCTAATACACAGCACATCCCACCTAACACTTACCGAAATTCCGAATTTCTAAACCGAACTGAATCCAGACGAATCTATTCGAATCCGAATGAATCTAAAACAAATCCGAACCGAATTGATTCAAATTTTTCCGAATTCGAATCGATCCAAACCGAAATTCGAAAAAATCAGAATCGATCCGAACCGAATTTTTTCGCCATGCACATGTCTAGTTTAGGCAATGTCCTTGGTGTTGCCACACATGACTTTTCATCCCTCTGGATCAGTGCATGCTATGTTTGCTGCTGCTGCTGCTACAGCTGCTACAGAAGCACTTTAACTGTGACTATGAAGCACTAGCAACACTAAAACTTTTAGCAAAAAAAGGCTAAAGCAGCATTTCCCACTGTTCTCCAATCCAGCCTATACACAACCAGAGGGGAACTGCACTCACAACATGCACAAGCTTGTGCACAAGTACACTAAAGCGCCTTAGCATGCGTTCAAGGCAGCCTAATATCATAAAACTATCAGAAAATGTGGATAAGGGAGGTGGATCTGAGCACCATGGACACAAGATAACACCAAGTTATTTTCACAAACTTTAAAAAATATATATATTTTTAAAATGCTTACCTATATTTCTGTGATGTTTTATTCTACAAACAGTATTCCCATGTAATTATCTTCCAATGCTGCATTAAATGGTACCTGTTACATGGTTCTTTAAGGGGAGAACAATTACTGCACAGTGTCCCTTTAATTCTTATTGCATATTTCAGGCATTATTGAATTCCCTTGTAGTATTTGTTGTAACCACCTCTACTGGAAATCTGTTCAATGAATCTGCCACCTTTTTTGTAAAGAAGAACCTCCGGAAATTACAACTCTCCATCTTGAGAGCATGACCTAAAAAATAGCTTTATTGCATCCCTCATATAACAGCCAATTTCTCTCTATCAGAGATGCACAAGCAGTACAGATAATAAAAATAAGGCAGAAAAAAGCACGGTCTAAGTAATCTCTCTTTAGCAGTGCTGTAAAAGTAATCCTCGCTTTGTGTTTGAAATATTTGTGAATCACTCCTATTTTGTGTATTATTATGCTGCTCTAGGCCCTGGGAAATTTTTGGCCCTTAAACCCCATCCCCAACAATTTTAGCTAATTAGCCTCTTTAATCTCTTACAACTGGAGTCCAGGGAGGATGAGTTAGGCACCCCACTAGTGATCATTCATTTACAGGTAATACAATTAATAAAAAAATAGATAGAAGAATTTGCAGAGCATAGAAGTGAACCAGCATTATCTCATAGCCCGTAGGTGTTCACAGAAATTCTTCCAGGGGGAGGGGGAGACAAAAAAATGAAATGTGCCCAGACAATAAATAAATATGGGGTTTAGTAATAGACTTAATCACTTTATGGTAATGCCCAGAAAAAGCCCTTCTATGGACTATTGCTAAAGTTTAGTTTAGTGTAAGCATAGGGGCCTCCATTACATATGCAGCGTCGCCCGCAAAATCCGCCGCCGCCAGATTTTACGCGATTTTGGTATTACATATACGGCGTAGCATACAAGTTACGCAAGTATATTTCACCCTTCGGACGTATTTTTTTTACCCATAGACTAACATAGAACAGACGCGCAATTTGGTATCCAATATACAGCGTAAGGACTTACGTGCGCAGAATTCCGAAAATCTACTCCATTCTCATCTCGCCACATATTGCAGGTGCAGCAACCCTTGCACTGACTAAAAAAAGCAACGTAACTCCCTGAAGACCTAATAAACGCATGCATAATCACATACATATCAGCCGCAAATCTCAAACAGTTAAACCTCTTCTAAGCATTTATTATTCCTGCCCCTGCAAGTGTGTCAAACCAATCACAAACAGCACAACCTCTCACCCGGAAGCCTTACAACACCTGCCAATGCACACCCTCATTAGGCACCATGTTTCCCCTGCTTTACATAGATAGACAGCATTGTGGGGCACAAGGGGTGCTGGAAGCACTACAAGCCCCTGTTCATGATATACCCGCTGATGCTCTAGTTGCTGCTGAGGTCCCTGATCATGGTGTTGTAGCCGTCCCTGCTCCTGCTGCTGCCGCTGTCCCTGCTCCTCACGCTGCTGTCCCTGTTCCTGGTGCTGCCCCTGCTGCTGTTGTTGCTGCAGCTGGTCATAGAATTACATACTACGTATTTCCACTGCATGTAAGTGAAACTACTACATCCCACCCCCCTTCCCTTAACTACCCTAATTACTGAAAATATCTCATTAGTTTAATTCATGTTTAGGTCACTATGATTTATTGACTATCATTAAGAAGAATGAAAATGGATGTTTATACCTTATGTTCACACCTTCTGTAAATACATTATTATTTATATATATACCCATGTGGCAATTTATATTGGATGTGAGAAACCTTGATTTACATCTTAGAAGTGAATATTGCTATATGTACTCTTCATACACAACTATGTGATGTGGTTTATAAAACATGAATATGTCATAAACATGATAATATTACCTTTTTTTGGCCATTTCCACACAGGTCTTATTATATGTTTTAACAACATTAGCGTACTAAAACACACCTCACATGGATGTGGATGACAATTATATGGTAAATAACAGAGGACAAGATTTATGGTGAACTATAATAATATTTATTTCTTTTTAGGCTTCTTGGATGAGGGAGCTGAGGTGACTGTAGTGGATTGCCTTGTTCTCCTGGTTTGAGAAGATTCTGATGTTTCTGCTGGTGTGCTGGCCACAGATGATAGGCTGGAGGCAGTGTCCTGCTGGTGTGTAAAGTGCTCAACCAACACACCCAAGAGTTGATTTTGTTCTCGCCCTTCTAGTGTCCATCTGCATCTGCATATCAGACAGAATTTGGATCAACTGTGACTGGTTTTGAACACTTCCACTTAATGATGCTGCCATGTCCCTCTACAGCTTTATGCTACGTTTGTGTAACCTCTCTTGGCTCCTGAAGAACCTCTCTTGGCTCCTGAAGAACCTCTCTTGGCTCCTGTGGAACCTCTCTTGGCCTCTTTGTCTGCTCTCTGAGCTTGTTATGAGCCTCCTCTAGAGTGCAATGTATTCCTCACCCAGGGGAGAATACAATGCATCCACAGGCTCTTGAGCAGCAGGGCTTCTAGTTGCTTGAGGTGCAGGTTCAGCTGCATCTGCTGGTTCTTGTGGGACAGTTTCAGCTGCATCTGCTGGTTCTTGTGGGACAGGTTCAGCTGCATCTGCTGGTTCTTGTGGGACAGGTTCAGCTGCATCTGCTGGTTCTGGTGGGACAGGTTCAGCTGCATCTGCTGGTGCTTTAGTACTTTCAGCTATATTTTCATCTGCAGATGGTGGAGCTCTCCCAAGTGATGAGGATGGGAGAGCAATATGTAAAAATATGTGTAAGTGTACAAGCTTAATCAACCAACAATGCAACCTAACTAACTCCTCTGTTTGCTCCTCTCTCTCTACTCTGACTAATCCTCCACTCCACTGTAGTGTGCTGTAGCTCAACGAACCATCCAAACACACTGAAGAAAATGGCGGCTGCGCATGGGTTTATATATGAATTTTGAATAGCGTACTTACGTGTCGCATTTTTATATGAACTCGCGGTTCATTTTTACGAGTGTTAGCCTAATTTGCATAAAACTACTCTTTATTGAGACTTTCCGTGGACAAAATACTGGCGTAAGTTACTTGCGATGACTAAAATGTGTATTTGCACACATTTCAGAAGATCGCCATGTTAACTAATGTTAGGATTTTTTTCAGGTAATGTGATATGTTAATAGTGTACTGGGGTACATTGCAGCAGGCTATGTAGCGGTTGTGATGAGAGTGGGAAGTGACGTCACCAAATTGGGGGCGGGGCTTAGGTCCGTTTGTCTGTGTCGCAGTTAGTGAGATCAATGCTACCAGATGTATGTTCCCATGCTCTACAATAAAATAGAGTTGTACCATCCTTGCTGTGTCCTGCATGTGTCCTGCATCTCATGACATGGTGTCAGAAGTTCTTGCCTCCACTTCTGTTTCCTGATCGATGATGATATCAAAGTTTACACCACCTGAGCCTTTTGACTTCTCTCAGCCTGCAGCTTGGCCCACATGGCGTCAGCGGTTTCAGCGCTTCAGGATTGCTTCCAAGCTGGACAAGGAAAGTGTTGAAGTACAAGTTAATTCTCTTTTATACTCTATGGGGAAAGATGTGGAGCCAGTGTTCAATGCTTTTACTTTCCAAGAAGGAGAAGAATTTGACTTTGAAATAGTTATGAATAAACTCAGTGCCCACTTTGTGCCCAAAAGAAATGTGATTCATGAAAGGGCTTGTTTTCACAAACGTGCTCAGCGTGTGGGAGAATCTGTGGAGTCATTTGTGCGCAGCCTGTATGAACTAGCTGAATTCTGTGAGTTTGGTGTTGCTAAAGAAGAGCAAATCAGGGACAGAATAGTTATTGGAATTGCAGATGCTGAAGTCTCACTGAAGCTACAGTTAGAGTCTGATTTAACATTAGATGGGGCTATTAGGATGGCCCGCCAGAGTGAACTGGTGAAAAAGCAAAGTGCTGATTTGAGGTCTGAGAGTATTGTGGATGAAGTGCAGCAGTTCAGGAGAGCTGCTAGTGAAAGGCACAGTGTGAGCGGTAGACCTAGGGCAACAGATAGGCCCAGAAGTGGATTGGCGCAGCATGCCCGATGCATACGGTGCAACCGTGCCCATGATCAGAGTGTCATATTCCCTGCTAAAGACAAAAAATGTAGAAAATGTAACAGGATGGGCCATTTTGAAGTGTTGTGTAAGACTGAATATATTAAGGAGATGCAGGCGGATAGCGACCAGGAGGGTCAAAAAGTGTCCTTTGTGGGGTTTGTTGTTGAACGGTCGGGTTCAGAAGATGATTGGAGGGTTACCCTTACTGTAATGGGAGCCAAAGTTGCCTTTAAGATTGACACAGGAGCAGACATCACTGTAATGTCTATTGCAGCGTTCATAAAACTGCCTCGACAGCCCCAGCTGGCAAAAGTTACAACAAAAGTCCATAGTTCTGGTGGCCGCATTCATTGTGCGGGGAAATTTCTTGCCAGCTGCGAGTACAAGCAAAGGAAATTCCACATGTGGGTGCATGTGATTAGAGGTCAGTGTGTTAACAACTTATTGAGCAGAAAAGCAGCCTGTGGTTTGGGCCTAGTGGCCAGAGTAAATGAGATCTCAGAAGATATGTTTGGTGAATTGGGCCTACTGAATTGCAACCCAGTCCGTATATCACTTAAAGGTGACGCAGTCCCATACAGCATTACCACTCCCCGTAGAATTCCGTTCCCGCTCATGCCTCAAATGGAAAAGGAGCTTCTGCGTATGAAGAATATGGGGGTTATTGAAGAGGTTGTTGAAGCAACTGACTGGTGTGCCCCCATTGTGCCGTTGCGAAGAAAAACAGGAAGGTACGCATCTGCGTAGACTTGAAAAGGCTGAATGAGGCGGTGAAGAGTGAGAGATATGTGCTGCCGACACTTGAAGATATAGCTCCGAAATTGGCGGGGGCAAAGTTCTTCTCTACATTGGATGCTTCTAGCGGCTTCTGGCAGATACCTCTAGAACCAGAGTGCAGCAAACTGACTACCTTCATTACACCAGTAGGTCGGTTTTGTTTTTGCAGACTCTCTTTCGGGATATCCTCTGCTCCTGAAATCTTCCGAAGAGAAATTAGTTCTCTCCTAAGAGACCACGTGGGCACGACAGTCGTCATGGACGACATCTTAGTGTATGGGTCTACATTGGAGGAACATGATCAGCGATTGAGCTGTGTGCTGCAGACTATCAGAGAGTCCGGGCTGAAGCTAAACAAAGATAAATGCCATTTTGGGAAAAACTGAGTTATGTTACTTTGGGCATATAATCAATGGGGATGGCATCAAGCCAGAACCCGAGAAAATTTGTGCTATTGAACAGATGAAAAATCCTTCTGATGTACATGAGCTGAGACAAATATTGGGCCTTGTAAATTATGTGGGCAGGTTCCTTCCAGATGTATCCACAATACTATACCCTATCACAGAGTTGCTAAAGAAAGATGTTGCCTGGGTCTGGGGACCTTCACAGGAAGAATCTTTTATGCAGGTCAAGTCCCTGCTGGGGTCTGCCACAGTGTTGGGGTTCTATGACCCTTCCAAAAAGACTGTGGTTAGTGCTGATGCGAGCAGTTATGGGTTAGGGGCCGCCCTCCTCCTGCTGAATGAAAACAAACTACAGCCCATCACCCACTGTTCCCGTACACTGACGGCTGCTGAGTCAAAATATGCCCAAATTGAGAAAGAGTGCCTGGCTGCAGTTTGGGCCTGTGAGCGCTTTCAGCGTTACCTAGTGGGTTTAGAAAAATTTAGTCTGGAGACTGATCATAAACCGCCAGTCCTTCTAATCAATTCCTATGATATTGACAAAACACCCCTAAGATGCCAGAGACTTCTAATGAGGCTGCTCAGATTCAACGTTCAGGCAGTGCATGTGCCGGGGAAACAACTGGTTGTGGCAGATACACTATCCAGGCTCCCGCTGGCTGAGTCTACTACTCCAGTATCCCTGCATTTCAAAAAAATTCATAACTCTGATAGTTCACTTTTGACGTTTCAGGCTATCCAATTAATTCCCAGACACCCTAGAGGTGGTAACAGAGGTGTTATTCTGAGTAAAAGGGAAGTTTTTGGGATTTTTCATTTGGAAACAAGTCTTCCTAAAGGTTTAAATTCAGAGTGGGATGTAAAACTTTATGTAGATCAATAGTGAATTAGCATTTAAATGTTCTCTTCTTTTTTATTCCGTTAGTACTATCTAAGGTTTATTCTCAGCTGTCACTTTAAACTTACATGGCATACTCTATTTTTGAGCCATTTATTATTTATTCTTTAATATTTATTTATTTTTCTTTGCAACATTGCTAAATGTGATATTATGTTTATGAAACATTTGTGCATAGTAATTGCTTGTTTCTCATTATAGTCATTTTTATTGTACTATAATTAAATGTTATCTTTAGGCAGTTGTATAAGTAATGAAAGCAAATCATCCCCCTTGTTATACACCCACCATTTTGGCCATGACAAGGTCATTTCTATTGGACCATCTATTAAGTGGGAGGATTTCCTGTATATATAAATTGGCCAGAATGGTGGGTGTTATGCAAGGTCACTGAGGATTATGTGCTTCACACATTAGGAAACGCGTCTGACCTGTTGTTTTCCTTGACTGGTGCTGTCAGCCATTTCACTTTATATGCGTTGTAATGTGTGTTACTTAACATTACAATAAACTACTTCACAACGAGTTCTTGTTGCCTACGTCTCCCTTTTGTGCTGGGTGCGCTGACTTTTGTGCTCCCGCTGGCTGCTGCTGAAGAGTCTTCAACGGAATCAGATGTGAAAGTGTATGTAGATTCAGTTCTAGCCTCCAAATCCATTTCTTCAGGGAAGCTAGAACAAATAAATAAAGAGACATATTTAGATACAGACCTTCAAGAAGTTATAAAGTACATAAAAGAAGGTTGGCCCAAGAGTCGGGCAGCCTGGATGTCTTTAAGTTCTTACGAGTCAGAAAGGTCGCAGCTCACGGAGCTGGATGGGTTGGTGCTGTTCCAGGACCGCATTGACATTCCTGTTAGCATGCGGCAGGATATGTTAAACAGGATTCAGGATGGCCACTTAGGCATTACAAAGTGCAGAGAAAGGGCAGCTACGGCTGTATGGTGGCCTGGAATCAGTTCCTACATTGCAAGCCATGTGTCTAAATGTGCCTTTTGCCGGGAACGCCGGCCTACTCAGAGAAGGGAGCCCTTGATTTCTACTCCACTGCCTGCAGGCCCATGGCAGAAAATAGCTGCTGATTTGTGCGAACTGCACAGGAATAAGTTCTTAGTCGTGATCGACTACTATTCCAGGTATTTGGAAATTGCACCTTTGAATGAAATCACAAGTCAAGCCGTTATCACTCGTCTCAAGAGCTTGTTCGCCCGGTGGGGCATACCAATGGAGCTGGTGAGTGATAACGGAATGCAGTTCGCTTCCACAGAGTTCAGTTCTTTCAGCAGGGAATATGATTTTATACATTCCACGTCAAGTCCACATTACCCGCAGGCCAATGGAATGGTTGAAAGGGCAGTTCAAACAACTAAATTCATTTTGAAGCAATCTGAGCCGTACCTGGCCCTCTTGTCCTATAGGGCGACTCCCATTCAAGCTTCGGGGTTTAGCCTGGCATAGCTGATGCTAGGACACCAGATTCGCACCACCTTACCATCTGTGGGTGTCTTCCAGCCAACCATCTCTATTCCTTGGGATGAAGAGGCAAAAAGGGGCTATCGATTCTTCTACGACAGGAGACATTCTGTGAGGCCCTTGCAGGAGCTGAATGCGGGGCAAAGTGTCAGAATTAAACTGGATGATGAGAAGAAATGGAAGACACCTGCTACAGTAATTGGACACTCTCCAGAACCAAGGTCTTATGTAGTCCTTACTGATGGAGGGACAGTTACACGCCTTAACCGAAAACATCTTCAGCCTGTACCTGAGAGTTTGGAACTGGATGCCTCAGTACCACCGCCGGTGGGATCCCCTGTTTTAAAAGGGGTGCCTTCCCCTCAGCAAGATCACAGAGGGGATATGTCTTTGCCTCCTTAATCACCTTCTTCTGTATCAGAGGAAAAGTTCATGTAGAGTTACTTCAAGCTGAAGAGTGGTGAAACTTTCGGCCCGATATCGGGATTAACTTTAGTTAGAACAGTGACCGGCAGAATAATCCCATGGTCACTGTGGACTAGGGTAGTCTACCCCGATGTTCAAGTCAGGATGTAATTCATGTTGTTTATATTTTCTGTAACTTGTTATTTGTTATATACTATACAAAACTGTTGTTGTATACCTTGTTATTTGTTATATTCAAATGAAAAAAAAAAATGGTATGCTTTGTCCTTTGAAAAGGGGGGAAGATGTGATGAGAGTGGGAAGTGACGTCACCAGATTGGGGGCGGAGCTTAGGTCTGTTTGTCTGTGTCGCAGTTAGTTAGTGAGATCAATAATACCAGATGTATGTTCCCATGCTCTACAATAAAATAGAGTTGTACCATCCTTGCTGTGTCCTGCATGTGTCTTACATTTCATGACAGCGGTTATTAGTGTAGAGAGGTAGTAAGAATTGTGGGGGGTGGTAGTTTAGGGGTTAAAAAAGTAGAGGGGAATTTTGCAATGTGTAGTTGTGGCAGTTTAGGGGTCAAAAGTGTAGTGGGGGACTTTGCGGGGGGCTATGTGGTGGTTTAGGGGTTATTAGTGTAGTGAGGTACTTTGGGTTGGGCTATATGGCTGTTAAGGGGTTATTAAAGAAGGGGACTAGCAAACTAGTATGGTGATTCTCCACTTTTCTTGCTCCATTCAAGTCTATCCGGATGTGCGTTAGCCCGGTTGCGATATTCTAACTTCTCCTCTTTACGCGCGTCAGGTTATTGCTTGAGCGCCAAAAAATTACTTTTAACTTGTAATGTGCACACTACCCGACTTATGCAAAGAGACAAAGTCGAGCAGAGTTAGTGTGTGAGCGGAAGCGATAAATATTATTATTATTATCATCATCAGGTATTTGAAGAGCGCCAACAGATTCCACAGCGCTAAATAGCACTCCGCTCATATCTAGCTCTATAAATTTTGAGTGACTATCAGCTACACTTTAATTTACATTTATAAATTTCTTTTTTTTGGTGTGATAATATGAATATCTTTATCCACTTCTTATAAATAAAAATAGAAGGAGCATTTAGTGGCATTTCTTAATTTATTTAGTATTTTGCTTTTTGAGCATAAGTTAACATATCAAACCTAAAACTTCTAACAGTACAATACCTGAGATATGCAAAAGCTACATTTCTCTTTTGCACTATTGGCAAAACTTTTAACAAACGATTCCAGCATGCTGCTGCTGTTAAAAAAGTGGTGGGAGTGGAATTATACACACACACATACAGTGCATATATATATATATATATATATATATATATATATATATATATATATTAATATATGATATGGAAGTCATGGTGCTGTGTTTAAGATAATTGGTACAGTGCTCCCTCTCCCTAACACTTGTGCAGAGGGACTGCCCATACAAATAAATATATAACCCTGTGTAAATGGTCCGACAAAACTCGCAGCTGCCTTCCCCAGTGTCTGATACATATACAAACACATCATGGAATAGGGTGTTACCTCATTCATAACTTTCTGGCTTTCAGGTAGTTTTCTCCCCACCACTGTACAGTGCATGCTGGGAATTAGAGTCCAGAATTGAAGAATCACAATGCTGAGAGTGAAATAGTGAGCTACAAATTCCAGAATGCTATATAACTATATACTGTGATTCTTCCTCTAAAGCGAGGCTACATACAGGGTGGTTAAAAGGAAAAATGGGCATTCAATTGTCTTTTTTATCCCGCAATTTGTACTCTAGTGGAGAGGAAAATCCAGGGTGGGGGGAAGTGGGGAGACCGTCTCAAAATATGCTTCCTTCCAAATCCTGCTGCCCTAGGCACAGGCCTATTTGTCCTTGGACACAAAAATAAGATTTACTTTGTACAGAGTAGAAAATGATACACAATGCATCTTATTTGGATATATTTTCTAAGTTATTTGTATAAGTTATTTCTTGATCTGCTAGAAAAAAAAAGTATTATTTGTCCAAGTACTTCACAGAAAAGCACTGAAAATGATGTATCAATGCAATGAGTACAAAAGACAGCATCAGCACATGCATGTAAAATGACTGCAGTGAAGGGGTTAAATAAAAAATATTTTGACAAATTATGATAATAATCATACTAATTATTTTATTTTTTTAATTATAATAAACATGTTATATGATACTTTAAAAATTAAAACCTTATTGTACAAAGACATAATTATGAAACTACTATAAACGGAAGTGCAGTAAGCGTGTTTGTTAGCAAGTAATATTGTGTGCAGATTGACAGTCTTGACAAGAAAGTGTGACTACAATGTAGGTGTGTTTCTATGTGTGGGTGTTTGTGATATGCATATGAGTGGGTAGACTGTAATGTACTGAGGGAGGGTTTGACAGCATAGGTCAGGAAATGTTTTCGTGTTTTTTTTCCCCACACTGATTCTGTGTCAAAAAGCTCATAGAGGTCATGTACAGATAAACTGAAAAATTCAAGCTGGTAATTGCAAGTCTTTTTAAGATGTACTGTTTATGTAATGTTTCATGTATATTGTACAACTCAGTTACATAGAAGTAAAAATGCACTAAGCAATATTAAAGATTGAATACACAGGAACCAGTTCAGATTGATAAGAAAAGTCAAAACTATCATTAATTATCTAAAGGATTTAAAGCATTTATTGTAAATTCAGTGGATTATTTTAAATTCCTACTGCTCTAGGCACCAATTGTTATGCCCCCTCCCATTGTTGACGTTTTAAATTTGCCCCATATTTATGGTACAACTGAGAATTTTTTGTTTTAACTAGGAGAACAGTGAGTAATGAATTCACTGCCACTCATTCAGCAGTGATTAATTTTATGGCTTAGTAGTTGTCATCCCTTAGCTGACACACACACAGCAGTGATTAATCCCTTGGCTGCCACAGTGAAAAATGAATTGGCTGCCACAGAAGTGATATTACTATTCCTGTCCCCTGCATCACAGTAATTATCCCTCTTCTACAAAGCAGCACAAGAGGTCAGTGGTCACATAATAAATAGGTATTGGCAGGCACCTTGAGCTTTCTTGCACTACTTATGCAGGCTTCTAAATGTTTTCTCTTGGAAAAAGAAAAGCAACAGTCCTCTAGAGCAGCTCCAACCTTCTGCAAGTGTAAGATAGTGGCTATGTAAATAGTAAGATAGTGGCCATCCATCTATAAATTCATTTAAAGATCTACCAATGCCTGCTTATAGAAGAAACAAGAATTTGAAAGACTGTCTAGTACGTGCTGACATAGGCAGTAATAAAATAAACATTCAGTAAACAATTGGTTCCAGCAAAACTGGTTGATTTCCTTGCTTAAGCTGCAGCAACTGCAACTTCATGATAAAGGGTAGTTATTTCTATCATTCTTAAAATCAATCAATTTCTAACTTGCAGATCCAGCTACATCATATATTTGATAAAGTGTCCATATGGTCTTAATTACATTGGAAAGTCCACAAGAGAGGCCAGAGAATGCATAACAGAACATAAGTCAAATATAAGATGCAAGAAAGAGGATGCACCAGTTTCCTCGCATTTTCTTGCAGCCGGTCATAGCATTAGCCAATTGCGCTTTCAAATTATTGAAAGGATAGACAATCCTGGAAGGGTTGGGGATAGGGAACACTTATTTAAAACTAAAGAAATGTATTGGATTCACAAGCTGCAGACTCTTACACCCAAAGGTCTCAATAAGGATTTTGACAGGTCCCTGTTTAGGCATTAATACTTAATCATAGAGAATATTTTGTACAATGTATAAGTCTTTAAAAAAATCTTTGACAATGCCTTCTCTTATTCATTGTTTCTGATATTGATAAATAATGTTCTCATTGTTTTTATCTTGTATATATTTTAGCTATCAGTGTTTTAAAAATTTGTATGCACAATCCACTGAATGGTACTACAACTTTAAGAAAATAAAAACATATTTTTTCTTAAGTAATTATACATTGCAACCACTAGTAGGTAGCCAATCTATTTCTAGGTGTTGCCAATCTATTGCTCCCTCCCGTGGCGTCCAGCCACTTTCTTGCTACGTCATCAGCTTCTTCTGCGCATGCGTTAGCCGATACTATCCACCTTCTGAAGAGATGCGCGTCCACGCTGAGTATATGCAAGGGTAACGCATGCGCAGATCGAGTGACAAACGTCTCTCCCCCTCTCTTTTGCTCTCTCACCCCCTTCTCTTTTGCTCCTTCTCTCCCCTTCTCTTTTGCTCTCTCTCTCTCCCTCTCATTTGCTCTTTCTCTCCCCCTCTCTTTTGATCTCTCTCTCTCCCCCTCTCTTTTGCTCTCTCTCACTCCCCACTCTCTTTTACTCTCTCTCCCCTCTCTTTTGCTCTCTCTCTCTCTCCCTTTCTTTTGCTCTCTCTCTCTCCCCCTCTCTTTTGCTCGATCTCTCCCCCTCTCTTTTGCTCACTCTCTCCCCTTCTCTTTTGCTCTCTCTCTCCCCTTTCTTTTGCTCTCTCTCCCCTCTTTTTTGCTCTCTCTGTCTCTCCCCCCTCTTTTGCTCTCTCTCTCCCCCTCTCTTTTGCTCTCTCTCTCTCCCCCCTCTCTTTTGCTCTCTCTCTCCTCTCTTTTGCTCTCTCTCACTCCCCACTATCTTTTGCTCTCTCTCACTCCACACTCTCTTTTGCTCTCTCTCTCTCCCTCTCTTTTGCTCTCTCTCTCCCTCTCTTTTGCTCTCTCTCTGCCCCTCTCTTTTGCTCTCTCTCCCTCTCATTTGCTCTTTCTCTCCCCTCTCTTTTGCTCTCTCTCACCCCCTCTCTTTTGCTCTCGCTCTCTCCCCACTCTCTTTTGCTCTCTCACTCCCCACTCTCTTTTGCTCTCTCTCTCTCTCCCTCTCTTTTGCTCTCTCTCCCCCCTCTCTTTTGCTCTCTCTCCCCCCTCTCTTTTGCTCTCAATCTCCACCTCTCTTTTGCTCTCTCTCCCTCTCATTTGCTCTTTCTCTCCCCCTCTCTTTTGCTCTCTCTCTCCCCCTCTCTTTTGCTCTTTCTCTCCCCCTCTCTTTTGCTCTCTCTCTCCCTCTGTTTTGCTCTCTCTCCCCCCCTCTGTTTTGCTCTCTCCCCCCTCTCTTTTGCTCTCTCTCCTCCTCTCTTTTGCTCTTTCTCTCCCCCTCTCTTTTGCTCTCTCTCTCCCCCTCTCTTTTGCTCTTTCTCTCCCCCTCTCTTTTGCTCTCTCTCTCCCTCTGTTTTGCTCTCTCTCCCCCCTCTCTTTTGCTCTCTCTCCCCTTCTCTTTTGCTCTCTCTCTCTCCCTCTCATTTGCTCTTTCTCTCCCCCTCTCTTTTGCTCTCTCTCTCTCCCCCTCTCTTTGGTCTCTCTCTCCCCCTCTCTTTTGCTCTCTCTCACTCTTCACTCTCTTTTACTCTCTCTCCCCTCTCTTTTGCTCTCTCTCTCTCCCTTTCTTTTGCTCTCTCTCTCTCTCCCCCCTCTCTTTTGCTCGCTCTCTCCCCCCTCTCTTTTGCTCACTCTCTCCCCCTCTCTTTTGCTCTCTCTCTCCCCTTCTCTTTGCTCTCTCTCTCTCCCTCTCATTTGCTCTTTCTCTCCCCCTCTCTTTTGCTCTCTCTCTCTCTCCCCCTCTCTTTGGTCTCTCTCTCCCCTTCTCTTTTGCTCTCTCTCACTCCCCACTCTCTTTACTTTCTCTCCCCTCTCTTTTGCTCTCTCTCTCCCTTTCTTTTGCTCTCTCTCTCCCCCCTCTCTTTTGCTTGCTCTCTCCCCCTCTCTTTTGCTCACTCTCTCCCCCTCTCTTTTGCTCTTTCTCTCCCCCTCTCTTTTGCTCTCACTCTCCCTCTGTTTTGCTTTCTCTCTCCCCTCTCTTTTGCTCTCTCTCCTCTCTTTTGCTCTCTCTCTCCCCCTCTCTTTTGCTCTCTCTCTCCCCTCTCTTTTGCTCTCTCTCTTTCTGCCCTTTCTTTTGCTCTCTCCCCCTCTCTTTTGCTCTCTCACCCCTTCTATTTTGCTCTCTCTCTCCCTTTCTCTTTTGCTCTCTCCCTCTCATTTGCTCTTTCTCTCCCCCTCTCTTTTGCTCTCTCCCCCTCTCTTTGGTCTCTCTCTCCCCCTCTCTTTTGCTCTCTCTCACTCACCCACTCTCTTTTGCTCTCTCTCACTCCCCACTCTCTTTTGCTCTCTATCTCTCCCTCTCTTTTGCTCTCTCTCTCTCCCCGCTCTCTTTTGCTCTCTCTCTCCCCCTCTCTTTTGCTATCTCTCCCTCTCATTTGCTCTTTCTCTCCCCTCTCTTTTGCTCTCTCTCACCCCTCTCTTTTGCTCTCGCTCTCTCCCCACTCTCTTTTGCTCTCTCTCACTCCCCACTCTCTTTTGCTCTCTCTCTCTCGCTCTCTTTTGCTCTTTCTCTCTCCCCCCTCTCTTTTGCTCTCTCTCCCCCCTCTCTTTTGCTCTCAATCTCCACCTCTCTTTTGCTCTCTCCCTCTCATTTGCTCTTTCTCTCCCCCTCTCTTTTGCTCTCTCTCTCTCCCCCTCTCTTTTGCTCTTTCTCTCCCCCTCTCTTTTGCTCTCTCTCTCCCTCTGTTTTGCTCTCTCTCCCCCCCTCACTTTTGCTCATTCTCCTCCTCTCTTTTGCTCTCTCTCTCCCCCTCTCTTTTGCTCTCTCTCTCCCCCTCTCTTTTGCTCTCTCTGTTTCTGCCCTTTCTTTTGCTCTCTCCCCCTCTCTTTTGCTCTCTCACCCCCTTCTCTTTTGCTCTCTCTCCCTTTCTCTTTTGCTTTCTCTCTCTCCCTCTCATTTGCTCTTTCTCTCCCCCCTCTCTTTTGCTCTCTCTCTCCCCCTCTCTTTGGTCTCTCTCTCCCCCTCTCTTTTGCTCTCTCTCTCCCATTCTCTTTTGCTCTCTCTCTCTCCCTCTCATTTGCTCTTTCTCTCCCCCTCTCTTTTGCTCTCTCTCTCTCCCCCTCTCTTTTGCTCTCTCTCACTCCCCACTCTCTTATACTCTCTGTACCCTCTCTTTTGCTCTCTCTCTCCCTTTCTTTTGCTCTCTCTCTCTCCCCCCTCTCTTTTGCTCGCTCTCTCCCCCTCTCTTTTGCTTACTCTCTCCCCCTCTCTTTTGCTCTCTCTCTCTCCCCTTTCTTTTGCTCTCTCTCTCCCCTCTTTTTTGCTCTCTCTGTCTCTCCCCCCCTCTTTTGCTCTCTCTCTTTCTCCCCTTTCTTTTGCTCTCTCTCACCCCCTCTATTTTGCTCTCTCACCCCCTTCTCTTTTGCTCTCTCTCCCCCTCTCTTTTGCTCTCTCTCTCCCCCTCTCTTTTGCTCTCTCTCTCTCCCCCTCTCTTTTGCTCTCTCTCACTCCCCACTCTCTTTTGCTCTCTCCCCCCTCTCTTTTGCTCTCTCTCCCCCCTCTCTTTTGCTCTCTCTCTCTCTTTTGCTCTCTCTCTCTCCCTCCTCTCTTTTGTTCTCTCTCCCCCCTCTCTTTTGCTCTCTCTCTCCCCCTCTCTTTTGCTCTCTCTCCCTCTCATTTGCTCTTTCTCTCCCCCTCTCTTTTGCTCTCTCTCTCCCCCTCTCTTTTGCTCTCGCTCTCTCCCCACTCTCTTTTGCTCTCTCTCTCTCTCTCCACCTCTCTTTTGCTATCTCTCCCTTTCATTTGCTCTTTCTCTCCCCCTCTCTTTTGCTCTCTCTCTCCCCCTCTCTTTTGCTCTTTCTCTCCCCCTCTCTTTTGCTCTCTCTCTCCCTCTGTTTTGCTCTCTCTCCCCCTCTCTTTTGCTCTCTCTCCTGCTCTCTTTGCTCTCTCTCTCCCCCTCTCTTTGCTCTTTCTCTTTCTGCCTTTCTTTTGCTCTCTCATCCTCTCTTTTGCTCTCTCACCCCCTTCTCTTTTGCTCTCTCTCCCCTTCTCTTTTGCTCTCTCTCTCTCCCTCTCATTTGCTCTTTCTCTCCCCATCTCTTTTGCTCTCTCTCTTTCTGCCCTTTCTTTTGCTCTCTCCCCCTCTCTTTTGCTCTCTCACCCCTTCTCTTTTGCTCTCTCTCTCCCTTTCTCTTTTGCTCTCTCCCTCTCATTTGCTCTTTCTCTCCCCCTCTCTTTTGCTCTCTCCCCCTCTCTTTGGTCTCTCTCTCCCCCTCTCTTTTGCTCTCTCTCACTCCCCACTCTCTTTTGCTCTCTCTCACTCCCCACTCTCTTTTGCTCTCTATCTCTCCCTCTCTTTTGCTCTCTCTCCCCGCTCTCTTTTGCTCTCTCTCTCCCCCCTCTCTTTTGCTCTCTCTCCCTCTCATTTGCTCTTTCTCTCCCCTCTCTTTTGCTCTCTCTCACCCCTCTCTTTTGCTCTCGCTCTCTCCCCACTCTCTTTTGCTCTCTCTCTCTCGCTCTCTTTTGCTCTTTCTCTCTCCCCCCCCTCTCTTTTGCTCTCTCTCCCCCCTCTCTTTTGCTCTCAATCTCCACCTCTCTTTTGCTCTCTCCCTCTCATTTGCTCTTTCTCTCCCCCTCTCTTTTGCTCTCTCTCTCCCCCTCTCTTTTGCTCTTTCTCTCCCCCTCTCTTTTGCTCTCTCTCTCCCTCTGTTTTGCTCTCTCTCCCCCCTCACTTTTGCTCATTCTCCTCCTCTCTTTTGCTCTCTCTCTCCCCCTCTCTTTTGCTCTCTCTCTCCCCCTCTCTTTTGCTCTCTCTGTTTCTGCCCTTTCTTTTGCTCTCTCCCCCTCTCTTTTGCTCTCTCACCCCCTTCTCTTTTGCTCTCTCTCTCCCTTTCTCTTTTGCTTTCTCTCTCTCCCTCTCATTTGCTCTTTCTCTCCCCCCTCTCTTTTGCTCTCTCTCTCCCCCTCTCTTTGGTATCTCTCTCCCCCTCTCTTTTGCTCTCTCTCTCCCATTCTCTTTTGCTCTCTCTCTCTCCCTCTCATTTGCTCTTTCTCTCCCCCTCTCTTTTGATCTCTCTCTCTCCCCCTCTCTTTTGCTCTCTCTCACTCCCCACTCTCTTTTACTCTCTCTCCCCTCTCTTTTGCTCTCTCTCTCTCTCCCTTTCTTTTGCTCTCTCTCTCTCCCCCTCTCTTTTGCTCGATCTCTCCTCCTCTCTTTTGCTCACTCTCTCCCCCTCTCTTTTGCTCTCTCTCTCCCCCTTTCTTTTGCTCTCTCTCCCCTCTTTTTTGCTCTCTCTGTCTCTCCCCCCTCTTTTGCTCTCTCTCTCCCCCTCTCTTTTGCTCTCTCTCTCTCCCCCTCTCTTTTGCTCTCTCTCTCCCTCTCTTTTGCTCTCTCTCACTCCCCACTATCTTTTGCTCTCTCTCACTCCACACTCTCTTTTGCTCTCTCTCTCTCCCTCTCTTTTGCTCTCTCTCTCCCCTCTCTTTTGCTCTCTCTCTGCCCCTCTCTTTTGCTCTCTCTCCCTCTCATTTGCTCTTTCTCTCCCCTCTCTTTTGCTCTCTCTCACCCCCTCTCTTTTGCTCTCGCTCTCTCCCCACTCTCTTTTGCTCTCTCTCACTCCCCACTCTCTTTTGCTCTCTCTCTCTCTCCCTCTCTTTTGCTCTCTCTCCCCCCTCTCTTTTGCTCTCTCTCCCCCCTCTCTTTTGCTCTCAATCTCCACCTCTCTTTTGCTCTCTCTCCCTCTCATTTGCTCTTTCTCTCCCCCTCTCTTTTGCTCTCTCTCTCCCCCTCTCTTTTGCTCTTTCTCTCCCCCTCTCTTTTGCTCTCTCTCTCCCTCTGTTTTGCTCTCTCTCCCCCCCTCTGTTTTGCTCTCTCCCCCCTCTCTTTTGCTCTCTCTCCTCCTCTCTTTTGCTCTTTCTCTCCCCCTCTCTTTTGCTCTCTCTCTCCCCCTCTCTTTTGCTCTTTCTCTCCCCCTCTCTTTTGCTCTCTCTCACCCTCTGTTTTGCTCTCTCTCCCCCCTCTCTTTTGCTCTCTCTCCCCTTCTCTTTTGCTCTCTCTCTCTCCCTCTCATTTGCTCTTTCTCTCCCCCCTCTCTTTTGCTCTCTCTCTCTCCCCCTCTCTTTGGTCTCTCTCTCCCCTCTCTTTTGCTCTCTCTCACTCTTCACTCTCTTTTACTCTCTCTCCCCTCTCTTTGCTCTCTCTCTCTCCCTTTCTTTTGCTCTCTCTCTCTCTCCCCCCTCTCTTTTGCTCGCTCTCTCCCCCTCTCTTTTGCTCACTCTCTCCCCCTCTCTTTTGCTCTCTCTCTCCCATTCTCTTTTGCTCTCTCTCTCTCCCTCTCATTTGCTCTTTCTCTCCCCCTCTCTTTTGCTCTCTCTCTCTCTCCCCCTCTTTTTGGTCTCTCTCTCCCCTTCTCTTTTGCTCTCTCTCACTCCCCACTCTCTTTTACTTTCTCTCCCCTCTCTTTTGCTCTCTCTCTCCCTTTCTTTTGCTCTCTCTCTCCCCCCTCTCTTTTGCTTGCTCTCTCCCCTCTCTTTTGCTCACTCTCTCCCCCTCTCTTTTGCTCTTTCTCTCCCCCTCTCTTTTGCTCTCACTCTCCCTCTGTTTTGCTTTCTCTCTCCCCTCTCTTTTGCTCTCTCTCCTCTCTTTTGCTCTCTCTCTCCCCCTCTCTTTTGCTCTCTCTCTCCCCCTCTCTTTTGCTCTCTCTCTTTCTGCCCTTTCTTTTGCTCTCTCCCCCTCTCTTTTGCTCTCTCACCCCTTCTATTTTGCTCTCTCTCTCCCTTTCTCTTTTGCTCTCTCCCTCTCATTTGCTCTTTCTCTCCCCCTCTCTTTTGCTCTCTCCCCCTCTCTTTGGTCTCTCTCTCCCCCTCTCTTTTGCTCTCTCTCACTCCCCACTCTCTTTTGCTCTCTCTCACTCCCCACTCTCTTTTGCTCTCTATCTCTCCCTCTCTTTTGCTCTCTCTCTCTCCCCCGCTCTCTTTTGCTCTCTCTCTCCCCCTCTCTTTTGCTATCTCTCCCTCTCATTTGCTCTTTCTCTCCCCTCTCTTTTGCTCTCTCTCACCCCTCTCTTTTGCTCTCGCTCTCTCCCCACTCTCTTTTGCTCTCTCTCACTCCCCACTCTCTTTTGCTCTCTCTCTCTCGCTCTCTTTTGCTCTTTCTCTCCCCCCCCTCTCTTTTGCTCTCTCTCCCCCCTCTCTTTTGCTCTCAATCTCCACCTCTCTTTTGCTCTCTCCCTCTCATTTGCTCTTTCTCTCCCCCTCTCTTTTGCTCTCTCTCTCCCCCTCTCTTTTGCTCTTTCTCTCCCCCTCTCTTTTGCTCTCTCTCTCCCTCTGTTTTGCTCTCTCTCCCCCCTCACTTTTGCTCATTCTCCTCCTCTCTTTTGCTCTCTCTCTCCCCCTCTCTTTTGCTCTCTCTCTCCCCCTCTCTTTTGCTCTCTCTGTTTCTGCCCTTTCTTTTGCTCTCTCCCCCTCTCTTTTGCTCTCTCACCCCCTTCTCTTTTGCTCTCTCTCTCCCTTTCTCTTTTGCTTTCTCTCTCTCCCTCTCATTTGCTCTTTCTCTCCCCCCTCTCTTTTGCTCTCTCTCTCCCCCTCTCTTTGGTCTCTCTCTCCCCCTCTCTTTTGCTCTCTCTCTCCCATTCTCTTTTGCTCTCTCTCTCTCCCTCTCATTTGCTCTTTCTCTCCCCCTCTCTTTTGCTCTCTCTCTCCCCCTCTCTTTTGCTCTCTCTCACTCCCCACTCTCTTATACTCTCTGTACCCTCTCTTTTGCTCTCTCTCTCCCTTTCTTTTGCTCTCTCTCTCCCCCCCCTCTCTTTTGCTCGCTCTCTCCCCCTCTCTTTTGCTTACTCTCTCCCCCTCTCTTTTGCTCTCTCTCTCTCCCCTTTCTTTTGCTCTCTCTCTCCCCTCTTTTTTGCTCTCTCTGTCTCTCCCCCCCTCTTTTGCTCTCTCTCTTTCTCCCCTTTCTTTTGCTCTCTCTCACCCCCTCTATTTTGCTCTCTCACCCCCTTCTCTTTTGCTCTCTCTCCCCCTCTCTTTTGCTCTCTCTCTCCCCCTCTCTTTTGCTCTCTCTCTCTCCCCCCTCTCTTTTGCTCTCTCTCACTCCCCACTCTCTTTTGCTCTCTCCCCCCTCTCTTTTGCTCTCTCTCCCCCCTCTCTTTTGCTCTCTCTCTCTCTTTTGCTCTCTCTCTCTCCCTCCTCTCTTTTGTTCTCTCTCCCCCCTCTCTTTTGCTCTCTCTCTCCCCCTCTCTTTTGCTCTCTCTCCCTCTCATTTGCTCTTTCTCTCCCCCTCTCTTTTGCTCTCTCTCTCCCCCTCTCTTTTGCTCTCGCTCTCTCCCCACTCTCTTTTGCTCTCTCTCTCTCTCTCCACCTCTCTTTTGCTATCTCTCCCTTTCATTTGCTCTTTCTCTCCCCCTCTCTTTTGCTCTCTCTCTCCCCCTCTCTTTTGCTCTTTCTCTCCCCCTCTCTTTTGCTCTCTCTCTCCCTCTGTTTTGCTCTCTCTCCCCCCTCTCTTTTGCTCTCTCTCCTGCTCTCTTTTGCTCTCTCTCTCCCCCTCTCTTTTGCTCTTTCTCTTTCTGCCTTTCTTTTGCTCTCTCATCCTCTCTTTTGCTCTCTCACCCCCTTCTCTTTTGCTCTCTCTCCCCTTCTCTTTTGCTCTCTCTCTCTCCCTCTCATTTGCTCTTTCTCTCCCCCTCTCTTTTGCTCTCTCTCTTTCTGCCCTTTCTTTTGCTCTCTCCCCCTCTCTTTTGCTCTCTCACCCCTTCTCTTTTGCTCTCTCTCTCCCTTTCTCTTTTGCTCTCTCCCTCTCATTTGCTCTTTCTCTCCCCCTCTCTTTTGCTCTCTCCCCCTCTCTTTGGTCTCTCTCTCCCCCTCTCTTTTGCTCTCTCTCACTCCCCACTCTCTTTTGCTCTCTCTCACTCCCCACTCTCTTTTGCTCTCTATCTCTCCCTCTCTTTTGCTCTCTCTCCCCGCTCTCTTTTGCTCTCTCTCTCCCCCTCTCTTTTGCTCTCTCTCCCTCTCATTTGCTCTTTCTCTCCCCTCTCTTTTGCTCTCTCTCACCCCTCTCTTTTGCTCTCGCTCTCTCCCCACTCTCTTTTGCTCTCTCTCTCTCGCTCTCTTTTGCTCTTTCTCTCTCCCCCCCTCTCTTTTGCTCTCTCTCCCCCCTCTCTTTTGCTCTCAATCTCCACCTCTCTTTTGCTCTCTCCCTCTCATTTGCTCTTTCTCTCCCCCTCTCTTTTGCTCTCTCTCTCCCCCTCTCTTTTGCTCTTTCTCTCCCCCTCTCTTTTGCTCTCTCTCTCCCTCTGTTTTGCTCTCTCTCCCCCCTCACTTTTGCTCATTCTCCTCCTCTCTTTTGCTCTCTCTCTCCCCCTCTCTTTTGCTCTCTCTCTCCCCCTCTCTTTTGCTCTCTCTGTTTCTGCCCTTTCTTTTGCTCTCTCCCCCTCTCTTTTGCTCTCTCACCCCCTTCTCTTTTGCTCTCTCTCTCCCTTTCTCTTTTGCTTTCTCTCTCTCCCTCTCATTTGCTCTTTCTCTCCCCCCTCTCTTTTGCTCTCTCTCTCCCCCTCTCTTTGGTCTCTCTCTCCCCCTCTCTTTTGCTCTCTCTCTCCCATTCTCTTTTGCTCTCTCTCTCTCCCTCTCATTTGCTCTTTCTCTCCCCCTCTCTTTTGCTCTCTCTCTCTCCCCCTCTCTTTTGCTCTCTCTCACTCCACACTCTCTTATACTCTCTGTACCCTCTCTTTTGCTCTCTCTCTCTCTCCCTTTCTTTTGCTCTCTCTCTCTCCCCCCTCTCTTTTGCTCGCTCTCTCCCCCCTCTCTTTTGCTTACTCTCTCCCCCTCTCTTTTGCTCTCTCTCTCTCCCCTTTCTTTTGCTCTCTCTCTCCCCTCTTTTTTGCTCTCTCTGTCTCTCCCCCCCTCTTTTGCTCTCTCTCTTTCTCCCCTTTCTTTTGCTCTCTCTCACCCCCTCTATTTTGCTCTCTCACCCCCTTCTCTTTTGCTCTCTCTCCCCCCTCTCTTTTGCTCTCTCTCTCCCCCTCTCTTTTGCTCTCTCTCTCCCCCTCTCTTTTGCTCTCTCTCACTCCCCACTCTCTTTTGCTCTCTCCCCCCTCTCTTTTGCTCTCTCTCCCCCCTCTCTTTTGCTCTCTCTCTCTCTTTTGCTCTCTCTCTCCCTCCTCTCTTTTGTTCTCTCTCCCCCCTCTCTTTTGCTCTCTCTCTCCCCCTCTCTTTTGCTCTCTCTCCCTCTCATTTGCTCTTTCTCTCCCCCTCTCTTTTGCTCTCTCTCTCCCCCTCTCTTTTGCTCTCGCTCTCTCCCCACTCTCTTTTGCTCTCTCTCTCTCTCTCCACCTCTCTTTTGCTATCTCTCCCTTTCATTTGCTCTTTCTCTCCCCCTCTCTTTTGCTCTCTCTCTCCCCCTCTCTTTTGCTCTTTCTCTCCCCCTCTCTTTTGCTCTCTCTCTCCCTCTGTTTTGCTCTCTCTCCCCCCTCTCTTTTGCTCTCTCTCCTGCTCTCTTTTGCTCTCTCTCTCCCCCTCTCTTTTGCTCTTTCTCTTTCTGCCTTTCTTTTGCTCTCTCATCCTCTCTTTTGCTCTCTCACCCCCCTTCTCTTTTGCTCTCTCTCCCCTTCTCTTTTGCTCTCTCTCTCTCCCTCTCATTTGCTCTTTCTCTCCCCCTCTCTTTTGCTCTCTCTCTTTCTGCCCTTTCTTTTGCTCTCTCCCCCTCTCTTTTGCTCTCTCACCCCTTCTCTTTTGCTCTCTCTCTCCCTTTCTCTTTTGCTCTCTCCCTCTCATTTGCTCTTTCTCTCCCCCCTCTCTTTTGCTCTCTCCCCCTCTCTTTGGTCTCTCTCTCCCCCTCTCTTTTGCTCTCTCTCACTCCCCACTCTCTTTTGCTCTCTCTCACTCCCCACTCTCTTTTGCTCTCTATCTCTCCCTCTCTTTTGCTCTCTCTCCCGCTCTCTTTTGCTCTCTCTCTCCCCCTCTCTTTTGCTCTCTCTCCCTCTCATTTGCTCTTTCTCTCCCCTCTCTTTTGCTCTCTCTCACCCCTCTCTTTTGCTCTCGCTCTCTCCCCACTCTCTTTTGCTCTCTCTCACTCCCCACTCTCTTTTGCTCTCTCTCTCTCCCTCTCTTTTGCTCTTTCTCTCTCCCCCCCCTCTCTTTTGCTCTCTCTCCCCCCTCTCTTTTGCTCTCAATCTCCACCTCTCTTTTGCTCTCTCCCTCTCATTTGCTCTTTCTCTCCCCCTCTCTTTTGCTCTCTCTCTCCCCCTCTCTTTTGCTCTTTCTCTCCCCCTCTCTTTTGCTCTCTCTCTCCCTCTGTTTTGCTCTCTCTCCCCCCTCACTTTTGCTCATTCTCCTCCTCTCTTTTGCTCTCTCTCTCCCCCTCTCTTTTGCTCTCTCTCTCCCCCTCTCTTTTGCTCTCTCTGTTTCTGCCCTTTCTTTTGCTCTCTCCCCCTCTCTTTTGCTCTCTCACCCCCTTCTCTTTTGCTCTCTCTCTCCCTTTCTCTTTTGCTTTCTCTCACTCCCTCTCATTTGCTCTTTCTCTCCCCCCTCTCTTTTGCTCTCTCTCTCCCCCTCTCTTTGGTCTCTCTCTCCCCCTCTCTTTTGCTCTCTCTCTCCCATTCTCTTTTGCTCTCTCTCTCTCCCTCTCATTTGCTCTTTCTCTCCCCCTCTCTTTTGCTCTCTCTCACTCCCCACTCTCGTATACTCTCTGTACCCTCTCTTTTGCTCTCTCTCTCTCTCCCTTTCTTTTGATCTCTCTCTCTCCCCCCTCTCTTTTGCTCGCTCTCTCCCCCTCTCTTTTGCTTACTCTCTCCCCCTCTCTTTTGCTCTCTCTCTCTCCCCTTTCTTTTGCTCTCTCTCTCCCCTCTTTTTTGCTCTCTCTGTCTCTCCCCCCCCTCTTTTGCTCTCTCTCTTTCTCCCCTTTCTTTTGCTCTCTCTCACCCCCTCTATTTTGCTCTCTCACCCCCTTCTCTTTTGCTCTCTCTCCCCCTCTCTTTTGCTCTCTCTCTCTCCCTCTCTTTTGCTCTCTCTCTCTCCCC
This sequence comes from Bombina bombina, assembly GCF_027579735.1. Lineage (NCBI taxonomy): Eukaryota > Metazoa > Chordata > Amphibia > Anura > Bombinatoridae > Bombina > Bombina bombina. The sequence continues at coordinate 517,744,040 of NC_069499.1, read as the reverse complement.
CTCTCTTTTGCTCTCTCTCACTCCCCACTCTCTTTTGCTCTCTCTCCCCCCTCTCTTTTGCTCTCTCTCTCTCTTTTGCTCTCTCTCTCTCTTTTGCTCTCTCTCTCTCCCTCCTCTCTTTTGTTCTCTCTCCCCCCTCTCTTTTGCTCTCTCTCTCCCCCTCTCTTTTGCTCTCTCTCCCTCTCATTTGCTCTTTCTCTCCCCCTCTCTTTTGCTCTCTCTCTCCCCCTCTCTTTTGCTCTCGCTCTCTCCCCACTCTCTTTTGCTCTCTCTCTCTCTCTCCACCTCTCTTTTGCTATCTCTCCCTTTCATTTGCTCTTTCTCTCCCCCTCTCTTTTGCTCTCTCTCTCCCCCCTCTCTTTTGCTCTTTCTCTCCCCCTCTCTTTTGCTCTCTCTCTCCCTCTGTTTTGCTCTCTCTCCCCCCCTCTCTTTTGCTCTCTCTCCTGCTCTCTTTTGCTCTCTCTCTCCCCCTCTCTTTTGCTCTTTCTCTTTCTGCCTTTCTTTTGCTCTCTCATCCTCTCTTTTGCTCTCTCACCCCCTTCTCTTTTGCTCTCTCTCCCCCCTCTCTTTTGCTCTCTCTCTCTCCCTCTCATTTGCTCTTTCTCTCCCCCTCTCTTTTGCTCTCTCTCTCTCCCCCTCTCTTTGGTCTCTCTCTCCCCTTCTCTTTTGCTCTCTCTCACTCCCCACTCTCTTTTACTCTCTCTCCCCTCTCTTTTGTTCTCTCTCCCTTTCTTTTGCACTCTCTCTCCCCCCTCTCTTTTGCTCGCTCTCTCCCCTCTCTTTTGCTCACTCTCTCCCCCTCTCTTTTGCTCTCTCCCCTTTCTTTTGCTCTCTCTCCCCTCTTTTTTGCTCTCTCTGTCTCTCCCCCTCTTTTGCTCTCTCTCTTTCTCCCCTTTCTTTTGCTCTCTCTCCCCCTCTCTTTTGCTCTCTCTCACCCCCTCTATTTTGCTCTCTCGCCCCTTCTCTTTTGCTCTCTCCCCTCTCTTTTGCTCTCTCTCTCCCCCTCTCTTTTGCTCTCTCTCTCTCCCCCTCTCTTTTGTTCTCTCTCACTCCCCACTCTCTTTTGCTCTCTCTCACTCCCCACTCTCTTTTGCTCTTTCTCACTCCCCACTCTCTTTTGCTCTCTCTCCCCCCTCTCTTTTGCTCTCTCTCTCTCCCTCTCTTTTGCTCTCCCCCCCCCCTCTCTTTTGCTCTCTCTCTCCCCCTCTCTTTTGCTCTCTCTCCCCTCTCTTTTAATCTCTCTCTTCCCCTCTCTTTTGCTCTCTCTCTCCCCTTTCTTTTGCTCTCTCACTCCTCTCTTTTTTGCTCTCTCTGTCTCCCCCCCCTCTTTTGCTCTCTCTCTTTCTCCCCTTTCTTTTACTCTCTCTCACCCCTCTCTTTTGCTCTCTCATCCCCTTCTCTTTTGCTCTCTCTCTCCCCCTCTCTTTTGCTCTCTCTCTCTCCCTCTCTATTTTGTTCGCTCTCTCCCCCTCTCTTTTGCTCTCTCTCACTCCCCCCTCTCTTTTGCTTTCTCTCTCCCCCCTCTCTTTTGCTCTCTCTCTCCCTCTCTTTTGCTCTCTCTCTACCCCCTCTCTTTTGCTCGCTCTCTCCCCCTCTCTTTAACTCTCTCTCCCACTCTCTTTTGCTCTCTCTTCCCCTCTCTTTTGCTCTCTCTCTCTCTCTCTTTCAGGGTGCCAGGTACCAGACTGAGACGAGAAGTGCAAAAATTATCACACCTTTATTAATAGCAAAAAATAATAAAATGTCAGTAGCCAAAGCGAGTAGTCAGACGAGCAGGAATCAGGAACAAGGAGAACAGCAGAGTCAGGAACAAACCAGGGATCAGGAACCAGGAGGGATGTCAGACAGCCAGGTTATACACAGGAGCTCTCACAAACAGGTCTGAGACAACGCAAGGGCAAAGCATACTGAACAATAATAGTATGGGTTTGAAATTTACATCCAATACTAATAGAAATAGTATAGAATTTCTGGATTTAGTTTTAAGCTGGGATAATAGTGGACATGTGATTACTAAAACATTTTTTTTAAGTCAGTGGACACAAATAGTCATTTAAACTATAAAAGTATTCATTACAAAGCTTGGGTGAGAAATATACCCTATAACCAAATTTCTAGGGTACGTAGGAACTGTACTTCCTTGAATACTTTTGATAATCAGGCAGATATTCTAAGGTCCAGATTTCTAGAAAAAGGTTATCCTAGTGATTTAGTAGAAGAAGGGTATAGAAAGGCGAGAACTAAAGACAGGGAAGAGTTCTTTACAAATAAAAATAATGGGGTTGTAGAAAATCGAAATGTAGTTTCCAAATCAAATAATTTGAGATTCTCTCCCCTTCTCTTTTGCTCTCGCTCTCTCCCCACTCTCTTTTGCTCTCTCTCTCTCTCCACCTCTCTTTTGCTATCTCTCCCTTTCATTTGCTCTTTCTCTCCCCCTCTCTTTTGCTCTCTCTCTCCCCCTCTCTTTTGCTTTTTCTCTCCCCCTCTCTTTTGCTCTCTCTCTCCCTCTGTTTTGCTCTCTCTCCCCCCTCTCTTTTGCTCTCTCTCCTGCTCTCTTTTGCTCTCTCTCTCCCCCTCTCTTTTGCTCTCTCTCTTTCTGCCTTTCTTTTGCTCTCTCATCCTCTCTTTTGCTCTCTCACCCCTTCTCTTTTGCTCTCTCTCTCCCCTTCTCTTTTGCTCTCTCTCTCTCCCTTTCATTTGCTCTTTCTCTCCCCCTCTCTTTTGCTCTCTCTCTCTCCCCCTCTCTTTGGTCTCTCTATCCCCTTCTCTTTTGCTCTCTCTCACTCCCCACTCTCTTTTACTCTCTCTCCCCTCTCTTTTGCTCTCTCTCCCTTTCTTTTGCACTCTCTCTCCCCCCTCTCTTTTGCTCGCTCTCTCCCCTCTCTTTTGCTCACTCTCTCCCCCTCTCTTTTGCTCTCTCCCCTTTCTTTTGCTCTCTCTCCCCTCTTTTTTGCTCTCTCTGTCTCTCACCCCTCTTTTGCTCTCTCTCTTTCTCCCCTTTCTTTTGCTCTCTCTCCCCTTCTCTTTTGCTCTCTCTCATCCCCTCTATTTTGCTCTCTCACCCCTTCTCTTTTGCTCTCTCCCCCTCTCTTTTGCTCTCTCTCTCCCCCTCTCTTTTGCTCTCTCTCTCTCCCCCTCTCTTTTGTTCTCTCTCACTCCCCACTCTCTTTTGCTCTCTCTCACTCCCCACTCTCTTTTGCTCTCTCTCTCCCCTCTCTTTTGCTCTCTCTCCCTCTCTTTTGCTCTATCTCTCCCCCTCTCTTTTGCTCTCTCTCCCCTCTCTTTTGCTCTCTCTCTTCCCCTCTCTTTTGCTCTCTCTCTCCCCTTTCTTTTGCTCTCTCACTCCTCTCTTTTTTGCTCTCTCTGTCTCTCCCCCTCTCTTTTGCTCTCTCTCTTTCTCCCCTTTCTTTTACTCTCTCTCACCCCCTCTCTTTTGCTCTCTCATCCCCTTCTCTTTTGCTCTCTCTCTCCCCCTCTCTTTTGCTCTCTCTCTCTCCCCCTCTATTTTGTTCACTCTCTCCCCCTCTCTTTTGCTCTCTCTCACTCCCCCCTCTTTTTTGCTTTCTCTCTCCCCCCTCTCTTTTGCTCTCTCTCTCTCTCCCTCTCTTTTGCTCTCTCTCTCCCTCTCTTTTGCTCTCTCTCTACCCCCTCTCTTTTGCTCGCTCTCTCCCCCTCTCTTTAACTCTCTCTCCCACTCTCTTTTGCTCTCTCTTCCCCTCTCTTTTGCTCTCTCTCTCTCTCTTTCAGGGTGCCAGGTACCAGACTGAGACGAGAAGTGCAAAAATAATCACACCTTTATTAATAGCAAAAAATAATAAAATGTCAGTAGCCAAAGCGAGTAGTCAGACGAGCAGGAATCAGGAACAAGGAGAACAGCAGAGTCAGGAACAAACCAGGGATCAGGAACCAGGAGGGATGTCAGACAGCCAGGTTATACACAGGAGCTCTCACAAACAGGTCTGAGACAACGCAAGGGCAAAGCATACTGAACAATAATGGGTTTGAAATTTACATCCAATACTAATAGAAATAGTATAGAATTTTTGGATTTAGTTTTAAGCTGGGATAATAGTGGACATGTGGTTACTAAAACATTTTTTAAGTCAGTGGACACAAATAGTTATTTAAACTATAAAAGTAATCATTACAAAGCTTGGGTGAGAAATATACCCTATAACCAATTTTCTAGGGTACATAGGAACTGTACTTCCTTGAATACTTTTGATGATCAGGCAGATATTCTAAGGTCCAGATTTCTAGAAAAAGGTTATCCTAGTGATTTAGTAGAAGAAGGGTATTGAAAGGCGAGAACTAAAGACAGGGAAGAGTTCTTTACAAATAAAAATAATGGGGTTGTAGAAAATCGAAATGTAGTTTCCAAATCAAATAATTTGAGATTCATAACCAAATTTACGAGTAATCACAATAAGATTAAACATATTTTACGAAAACATTGGTATATTTTACACAATGATTGCATTCTAAAAAATATTCTAGATGATGTTCCCATATGTACTTTTAAGAGAGCTCCGACTCTGAAAAATAAATTAGCCCCTAGCAAGGTGGTAATGAACAAATACATCCAAGGGAAAAATATGAAGGTAAATAGGGAAATTTGGCCCATTGGCAAAAGGGGCTTTTTTACATGCAATCCACCCAATTGCGGCCTTTGTAGTCACACTTCAGGAAGCAGGTTAAAATTTAAATCTTTTTCCACGAAGGAAAAATTTGAGATAAATTCTAGATTCACTTGCGACTCTTGTTATGTGGTATATCTTCTTGAATGTCAATGTGGGATTCAATATGTAGGGAGGTCCTCAAGACCCCTAAAGAAAAGATGGGGAGAGCACAACAGAAATATAAAGAAAGGGATTATGAATCATAGTGTTCCACGACATAGTATCCATTGTCACGATGGTCAAACGGATACTTTTAGTATTTATCCTCTGGAATATATTGCTCCCAAATGTGGTAGAAATAGGCTAGTTCACCTTAGACAGAGAGAGACATTTTGGATCTGGAAGCTTAAGACCCTTGTACCACACGGCTTAAATGAGAATATAGACATGGCTGCCTTCAATTGATATCCACAATAGGGAGCATGTATGTCAGTGCCATGAATATTTGCAATTTAAAATTTTTCTATCTTATAAATAGGTTTGTCATTATCAGAACCCTACATGTTTTCAAATAGGAACCATGCACAACATGATAATAGCAGGATCTTGTTTCAGTAGATGTGATGAAATAGGCCTGATCTATCTACATAGTATAGAATTTAGTGAATAAAAATGTTATATGGCATCAAAGGTACATTCTATAGAAGTATATTTATTTTTATTTTTATTTTTTATATTATATTATATTCGTTTTGTAATCGTTTATGTATATTTAATAAAAATTAGTTGTTATAGGTATCCTTTGTTTATCACATGTAAATGCATGAACAACAATCCGTTATTTAACCTTCGGCAACATCGATAGGCTATTTATAACTGGTATTATTTGCTGTTTACTATATCGAGCAACAGTAATTTATTTTAATCTAGGTATATTAAAGACATATAGATTCATTGGTATTTACACGCACAATATTTTGGAGCGTCATTATTGGGTTAAAAACAGATTGGGTACATGATGTGAACAACTCTGTGGCCAATTGGCTAAAAAGTAAGGCTGGGTCAACCAAGCCCTTAGTCTAGCAACCTATCAGTATCACGCCGGTTTATCGAATGTTGCTGATTGGCTACACGGGATTGAAGTTGCTCACGCATGCGCTCTTTGTCGTGTTAGACGCCGACATGGGCTTTATAAACTGTGCTACTTTGTATCATAATATACACCTGAGGAAACGGTCTTAGAAACCGGGAAACGCGTTGTGATAAGATTTGTTTTAAATTAAACATTTTATATTTTACTAGTAGCACGGCATATCAGTTTTTATTTGCCAGTTTTTATATCTGCAATTTGAGGTCATTTTTGAGAGTGAATCCTAAGGCGTTTTCGGAGATATCTTGAATATTACGTTCATGCCCAGAGGAACACCTGTGAACACAGTGATCTGGACAGCTGACAAGTGTCCAGGAGGTCTTTGTGGCACTTCTCAAGTGCCCTACATCTCGTGAGTACATTTCATACTTTGCGCACTTGTCATTGTTCTCACTGATACACACTATTGTGGCACTTTTGTGTTCTTGTCTTGTACAGCTCGATACTGGAGTAATATAGGCTAACACAGCTAGCTGGACGGCTGCTAATTGTTCAGAAGGCATATGTGGCACTTCTCAAGTGCTGAAAATCTTGTAAGTAAGATTCATATGGGGTTTTGGCCTCCTGTAGCCTAAACGGTACACACTATTTGGCGCCTCTTCTCTTCTTCTTTTTAATAAAGCATACTGAACAGAGGCCCTTTAAATAATAAGTGATGACATCACAATTCTGAGACTGCATCCTGTCTCACACGGATGATTTACACCAGTCTGACCAAAAAAGGAAGTGCAGGAAATGAGCAGCATCACACAGTATGCACCAGAATCAGCAAGAGAGGTGAGTAAAATGGCTGCCAGCAGCACATGGCAAGCAAAACAGGGAAAAAACCCTGACAGTACCCTCCCCTCAACAACCCCTCCCCCGCGGGAGGACAAAAGGCTTATTGGGGAAACGGGCATGGAAGGCATGGAGGAGGACGGGAGCATGAACATCAGAGGAGGGAACCCATGAATGCTTCTCCGGACCGTAGCCCCTCCAGTGAACCAAATACTGTACGTGGCCCCTGGGCATACGAGAGTCAATAATGCTGCTGACCTCATACTCCTCATGGTTGTCAACAAAGATAGGACAGGGACGAGGCAACACAGTGGTAAACCGATTACAAACCATTGGTTTCACGAGGGAGACATGAAAAACATTGGAGATGCGCATTGCAGGAGGAAGGTCAAGAGAGTAGGCCACAGGATTGACCCGTCGGAGTATTCGAAAAGGACCAACATAATGGGGAGCCAATTTATTGTAAGGCACACAAAGGTTCAAGTTGCAGGAGGACAGCCAAACCCTGTCACCAACCTGGTAGGAAGGCGCGGGCAGACACCTATGATCAGCCTGGAACTTTTGGCGCTGCATAGAACGATGAAGACAATCCTGAATCTGCACCCACGTGGAACAGAGTTGCTGGAGATGCTCCTCCAAAACCGTAATATCTTGAGACATGAATGAATTGGGCAACAAGGATGGTTGGAACCCATAATTCGCCATAAACTGGGATAACTTGGAGGAAGCATTAATAGCACTATTACGAGCAAACTCTGCCCAAGGTAACAGTTCAGAAATATTATTGTGGTGATCTGAGACATAGCAACGAAGGAACTATTCCAGAGCTTGATTAGACTATTCCACAACCCCATTGGATTGAGGGTGATATGCAGAGGAGAAGGAAAGCTGGATCCCCATTTGAGCACAAAAGGAACGCCAAAATCTGGAGACAAACTGGCTACCCCGGTCCGACACTATCTCCTTGGGTAACCCATGTAAATGGAAGACCTACCGGGCAAAAATTGAAGCAAGCTCCTGAGCGGTAGGCAACTTCTTCAAGGGAATGCAATGTGACATTTTAGAAAAACGGTCAAACACCATAAGGATAACAGTATTGCCATTGGAAACAGGGAGCTCGACAATGAAGTCCATGGAAAGATGTGTCCAAGGACGCTCACCATTAGCAATAGGTTGAAGAAGACCCACAGGAAGATGTAGAGGAGTCTTATTCTGTGCACAAATTGAGCAGGAGGCAACATACGCAGCAAAATCAGAACAAAGACCTGGCCAGCAGAATTGTCGATTGACAGACCAAATCATTTGGTTCTTGCCTGGGTGACCTGCTGCTTTAGGATAGTGGTAAGTGTGCAAAACAAAAGACTTACCACTAGGTTTCTCAGGAGGTGCATTGGTTTATGCAGCCAGGATCTCCTCCCCCAAGGGAGAAGTCAAATTAGTACGTATGGTAGCCAAAATATGGTCAGGAGGTATAACTGGAGTAGGTACAGACTCCTCCTTGGACAGAGGGGAAAATTTTCGAGAGAGGGCTTCAGCCCTAACATTCTTACTACCAGGAAGGTAGGAGACCACATAATTAAACCGAAACAAAAATAGCGCCCATCTGACCTGTCGGGCGACAAACGTTTTGCCTCAGATAGATAAGTTAAATTCTTGTGGTCAGTAAGAATGAGTACTGGCACGCTAGTACCCTCAAAAAGATGCCTCCATTCCTTAAGTGCCAAAATTATGGCCAGTAATTCAATGTCGCCAATTTCATAATTGCACTCCGCTGGAGACAATTTCTTAGAGAAGAAACCACACGGATGCAAGGAACCATCAGGTGTAGGACGTTGAGACAAGAGGGCACCTACTCCAGTCTCAGACGCATCTACCTCAAGAATGAAAGGCAGGACAGGGTTAGGATGAGCGAGAGCTGGAGCGGCAGCAAAGGCAGTCTTAAAGGGACATAATACACTCATTTTTTGTTTGCATAAATGTTTTGCAGATGATCTATTTATATAGCCCATAAAGTTTGTTTTTTTTAAAAAAATTTATAGTTTTGATTATTTTTAAATAACATTGCTCTGATTTTCTGACTCCTAACCAAGCCCCAAAGTTTTATGAGAATACCGTCAGCTACCTACTCCAGCTTGCTCCTGTTTGTGTAAAGGGTCTTTTCATATGCAAAAGAAAGAAGGGGGAGTGTCTTATTTCCCACTTGCAGTGGGCTTTCCAACTACCTTTTCAACAGAGCTAAACTGAGAGCTTCTAAGTAAGTTTTTAAACAGTTTTATACTGGATTTTTATATCAGTATCTGTGCATCTTATTCTTTATAGTAGAGCCTATTACATGAAGTTATATGAAAATGAGTGTATAATGTCCCTTTAAGACTATCAAAGGCCTTAATGACAGTAGGTGACCAATGGAGTGGATCATTCTCTTTACGGGTCATGTCTGCGATAGGTTTGACCAAGGAAGAAAAGTTTTTAATAAACTCTCTATAGAAATTGGCGAATCCCAAAAAACGATGAATAGACCGAAGACCAACTGGACGAGGCCACTGCAGAACTGCAGATAACTTGTCAGGATCCATGGAGAACCCTGCAACGGAGATAACATAACCTAGGAAGGTTACTTGAGTCTGATGGAACTCACATTTCTCGAGTTTACAAAACAGGCTGTTCTCACGTAGGGGGGTAGTTATCAAGCCGTCAACCTCAAATACGCTGCGTATTCCGCAGCGTATTTGTGGCGAGGCTGATACGCCTTAGTTATCAAAGGCTCGAGACCGGCAAAAGTAGAATTTTGTGACGTCAGCTTCGATCCGCCGGACTCAGTCCGACACAGATCGATTCTTACGTCACTCCAGATGTTCCGCACACAAGTGCGGCACATTCTCACTACTTTTGCTAGCTATCAAAAAACTAGCAGGTACGATCAGCAGTTTTACGGCCCAGCGTACCTGGTTTTCAAAGCGCCAGCCTGGAGGCGGCGGATCCCATAGGAATCAATGGGAGTCTGACCATAGCGAAAGTACAAGTTCGCTGCTGACAGACATCCCATTGATTCCTATGGGAGCTGTCTACACCTAACACCCTAACATGTACCCCGAGTCTAAACACCACTAATCTGACCCCCCCTACACCGCCGCAACTAAATAAAGTTATTACCCCCTAAACCGCCGCTCCCGGAGCCCACCGCAACTATAATAAATGTATTAACCCCTAACCCGCCGCTCCCTGAACCCGCCGCAACCTATATTAAATGTATTAACCCCTATCCTGCCCCCCCTACACCGTCGCCACCTATAATACATTTATTAACCCCTATCCTGCCCCCCCTACACCGTCGCCACCTATAATAAATTTATTAACCCCTATCCTGCCCCCCACTATGCCGCCGCCACTGTAATAAAATGATTAACCCCTAAACCTAACCCTAACCCTAACGCCCCCTAACTTAAATATTAATTAAATAAATCTAAATAAATTAACTCTTATTAACTAAATGAATCCTATTTAAAACTAAATACTTACCTTTAAAATAAACCCTAATATAGCTACAATATAAATAATAATTATATTCTAGCTATCTTAGGATTTTTTTTTATTTTACAGGTACCTTTCAATTTATTTTAACCATGTACAATAGCTATTAAATAGTTATTAACTATTTAATAGCTTACCTAGCTAAAATAAAGAGAAATGTACCTGTGAAATAAATCCTAACCTAAGTTACAATTACACCTAACACTACACTATACTTTACTAAATTATTCCTATTTAAAAATAAATACTTACCTGTAAAATAAACCCTAAGATAGCTACAATGTAATTAATAATTATATTATAGCTATCTTAGGATTTATATTTATTTTACAGGTAACTTTGTATTTATTTTAGCTAGTTAGAATAGTTATTAAATAGTTATTAACTATTTAATAACTACCTAGCTAAAAGAAATACAAAATTACCTGTAAAATAAATCCTAACTTAAGTTACAATTAAACCTAATACTACACTATCATTAAATTAACTAAATAAACTACCTACAAAGAACTACAATGAAATACAATTACATAAACTAACTAAAGTACAAAAAATAAAAAAAGCTAAGTTACAAAAAATAAAAAATTAAGTTACAAACATGTTAAAAATATTACAACAATTTTAAGCTACTTACACCTAATCTAAGCCCCCTAATAAAATAACAAACCCCCCCAAAATAAAAAAAATCCCTACCCTATTCTAAATTACATAAATTTCAAAGCTCTTTTACCTTACCAGCCCTTAAAAGGGCCATTTGTGGGGGCATGCCCCAAAAAGTTCAGCTCTTTTGCCTGTAAAATAAAAATACAACCCCCCCCCCAACATTAAAACCCACCACCCACATACCCCTAATCTAACCCAAACCCCCCTTACAAAAACCTAACACTAATCCCCTGAAGATCATCCTACCTTGAGTCGTCTTCACTCAGCCGAGCCACCGATGGAACTGAAGAGGACATCCGGAGCGGAAGAAGTTAATCCTCCAAGCGGCGCTGAAGAAATCTTCCATCCGATGAAGTCATCATCCAGGCGGCGCTGAAGAAGTCTTCGATCCGGCCGATGTCATCTTCAAAGAGGCGCTGAAGAGGTCTTCTATCCGGGCGAAGTCATCTTCCAAGCCGGGTCTTCAATCTTCCTTCCGCCGACGCGGAACCACCTTCTTCACCGACGGACTACGACGAATGACGGCTCCTTTAAGGGACGTCATCCAAGATGGCGTCCCCTCAATTCCGATTGGCTGATAGGATTCTATCAGCCAATCGGAATTAAGGTAGGAAAATCTGATTGGCTGATGGAATCAGCCAATCAGATTCAAGTTCAATCCGATTGGCTGATCCAATCAGCCAATCAGATTGAGCTCGCATTCTATTGGCTGATCGGAACAGCCAATAGAATGCGAGCTCAATCTGATTGGCTGATTCCATCAGCCAATCAGATTTTCCTACCTTAATTCCGATTGGCTGATAGAATCCTATCAGCCAATCGGAATTGAGGGGACGCCATCTTGGATGACGTCCCTTAAAGGAGCCGTCATTCGTCGTAGTCCGTCGGTGAAGAAGGTGGTTCCGCGTCGGCGGAAGGAAGATTGAAGACCCGGCTTGGAAGATGACTTCGCCCGGATAGAAGACCTCTTCAGCGCCTCTTTGAAGATGACATCGGCCGGATCGAAGACTTCTTCAGCGCCGCCTGGATGATGACTTCATCGGATGGAAGATTTCTTCAGCGCCGCTTGGAGGATTAACTTCTTCCGCTCCGGATGTCCTCTTCAGTTCCATCGGTGGCTCGGCTGAGTGAAGACGACTCAAGGTAGGATGATCTTCAGGGGATTAGTGTTAGGTTTTTGTAAGGGGGGTTTGGGTTAGATTAGGGGTATGTGGGTGGTGGGTTTTAATGTTGGGGGGGGGGTTGTATTTTTATTTTACAGGCAAAAGAGCTGAACTTTTTGGGGCATGCCCCCACAAATGGCCCTTTTAAGGGCTGGTAAGGTAAAAGAGCTTTGAAATTTATGTAATTTAGAATAGGGTAGGGATTTTTTTTATTTTGGGGGGGTTTGTTATTTTATTAGGGGGCTTAGATTAGGTGTAAGTAGCTTAAAATTGTAGTAATATTTTTAACATGTTTGTAACTTAATTTTTTATTTTTTGTAACTTAGCTTTTTTTATTTTTTGTACTTTAGTTAGTTTATGTAATTGTATTTCATTGTAGTTATTTGTAGTTAATTTATTTAATTAATGTAATGATAGTGTAGTATTAGGTTTAATTGTAACTTAAGCTAGGATTTATTTTACAGGTAATTTTGTATTTCTTTTAGCTAGGTAGTTATTAAATAGTTAATAACTATTTAATAACTATTCTAACTAGCTAAAATAAATACAAAGTTACCTGTAAAATAAATATAAATCCTAAGATAGCTATAATATAATTATTAATTATATTGTAGCTATCTTAGGGTTTATTTTACAGGTAAGTATTTATTTTTAAATAGGAATAATTTATTAAAGTATAGTGTAGTGTTAGGTGTAATTGTAACTTAGGTTAGGATTTATTTCACAGGTACATTTCTCTTTATTTTAGCTAGGTAAGCTATTAAATAGTTAATAACTATTTAATAGCTATTGTACATGGTTAAAATAAATTGAAAGGTACCTGTAAAATAAATATAAATCCTAAGATAGCTAGAATATAATTATTATTTATATTGTAGCTATATTAGGGTTTATTTTAAAGGTAAGTATTTAGTTTTAAATAGGATTCATTTAGTTAATAAGAGTTAATTTATTTAGATTTATTTAATTAATATTTAAGTTAGGGGGGCGTTAGGGTTAGACTTAGGTTTAGGGGTTAATCATTTTATTACAGTGGCGGCGGCGTAGTGGGGGGCAGGATAGGGGTTAATAAATTTATTATAGGTTGCGGCGGGTTCATGGAGCGGCGGTTTAGGGGTTAAACTATTTATTTAGTTGCGGAGAGGTGCGGGATCAGCAGGATAGGGGTTAATAATTTTATAATAGAGGGCGACGGTGTAGGGGGGGCAGGATAGGGGTTACTAGGTATAATGTAGGTGGCAGCGGTGTCCGGGAGCGGCGGTTTAGGGGTTAATACATTTATAAGACTTGCGGCGGGGTCTAGGAGCGGCGGTTTAGGGGTTAGTAACTTTATTTAGTTGCGGGGGCCTCCGGGGGCGCCGGTATAGGGGGTAGAACAGTGTAGTTTAGTGTGAGTGCTTAGTGACAGGCTAGCAATAAAGCTGGGAAAAAGCCGAAGGGCAGCGAGATCGGATGAGTGATAACTGTCACAGTCCGCTGCTCATCGCCCCGCGGCTTTTTGACAGCTTTATTTGATAACTTAGGCGAACGTATTCAAGGTCCGCGGCGGCGAAGGTAGGCGAGCTTAGGCGGACGTATTGGACCGGCGAAGCCAGAAAAGTAGACGGCTTGATAAGTAGCCCCCGTAGTCTCTGAAGAACCCGTGTAACATCAGAATGATGAGCCTCAAGTGTGGGTGAGTGTATGAGGATGTCGTCCAAGTACACCACAACACACTGTTGCAACATATCTTATAGGACATCATTAATAAATTCCTGGAAAACAGCAGGAGCATTACATAGGCCAAAGAGCATTACAAGATACTCATAATGCCCGCTCCTGGTATTAAATGCTGTTTTAAATTCGTGGCCCTCCTTGATCCTAACGAGATTGTACGCTCCTCTCAAATCAAGTTTAGTAAAGACCGTAGCTCCCTTGAGGCGGTCAAAATGTTCCGTAATGAGCGGAATAGGGTAAGCATTCTTAATGGTAAGATGATAAAGACCCCTATAATCGATGCATGGTCTTAACTCACCACCCTTTTTCTTCACAAAGAATAAGCCAGCCCCTGCAGGAGAGCAGGATTTGCGGATGATCCCCCGCGACAGAGCATCGGCAACATACTCCTCCATAGCACAATTCTCTGCAACAGACAGAGGGTAAACCCGGCCCCGAGGATGAATGGCTCCAGGTTGCAGGTCTATGACACAATCGTAAGACCGGTGAGGAGGCAACGTACTGGCACGCACCTTGTCAAAAACGTCTAGGAACTCTCAGTACTCCTCTGGCAATTGAGATACTGAAGAAGTGCACAAGACTTTAACTGGTTTCCGAAGACAAGTGGAAATACATTGCAGAGACCACGACAAAATTTCGGACCTGTGCCAGTCGAGACTGGGATTGTGCTTTTGGAGCCAGGGATAACCCAGAACAACCAGAAAATGCGGAGAGTTTATCACCTGGAACTGGAGGGTTTCAAAATGGAGAGCCCCAACAGCCATGGATAACGGAGCAGTTTCGTGAGTAACGAGTACGGGCTGAAGGGGCCTGCCATCAATGGCCTCAATAGCAAGCATAACAGACCAAAGCAAAACAGGAATGGAGTGCTTTGATACAAAAGCACTGTCAATGAAATAGCTCGCAGCACCGGAGTCAACAAGAGCCTGGGTGACTATGGATGAGTCCACCCAGGAAAGGACAACCATGACCAAAGGTTTCTCCTTTAGCGGTTCTGGGGATGAGGATAAACCACCCAAGGTCTGCCTCCAACAGGACCTTAGGTGTGAGCGTTTCCCGGCCGTGTAGGACAAAACTTCAAAAGGTGGCCCTGTAACCCACAATAGAGGCAGAGCCCCTCCCTCCTCCTAAAGGCCCTCTCCGCCGCAGAGAGACGCATGAATCCCAACTGCATCGGCTCAGCAGTACCTGGTGACTCGGGACCAGGAGGCATGGGAGGAGAGGGAGGCATGGGTGGGAAAAAACATGTAGGAGACAACGGAACAGGAGGCTTCCGCAAGCGCTTCTCGCGCAAGGGCCTCTCACTTAGTCTGATGTCAATTAGGATAAAAAAGACACCAATGCCTCGAGATCTTCTGGTAAATCTCTGGCAGCAACTTCGTCTTTAATCGCATCAGAGAGCCCATGATAGAAGGCGGCAACAAGGGCTTCATTGTTCCAACCTACCTCTGCGGCAAGCGTACAGAACTCAATGGCATACTGAGCAACAGATCTTGTTTCTTGCTGAATGGACATGAATCGTTTAGCAGCAGAGGAGGAGCGAGCCGGAACATCACATACCCTTCGAAAGGAGGCCACAAATTCAGGGTAATTTGAAATCACAGGTTTATTAGTCTCCCACAAGGGATTAGCCCAGGCAAGAGCTGTGTCAGAGAGTAACGAGATGAGAAATCCAACCTTACCCCTGTCAGAGGGAAACGCCTGAGGTAACATCTCAAAGTAAATGCCCACCTGGTTCAAAAACCCTCTGCATTGATTAGGATCGCCTCCATAATGCTGAGGTAGAGGTGCAGAACCGGACATGCTCCTGGTAGGATTAGGTGGAGCAGTGGATACAGAAGCAGCCATAACTTGTGGGGCACTTTGGTCCAAATGTGCAGTGCAAGTCAGCAGGGTTTGCAGGGCTAGTTCAAATTGATCTAAGTGGTGATCCTGTTCATCCATCCTGGAAATTATGGCAGGTAAAGGTGGATTATTAGCACCATCAGGATTTATGGCCCTTGCGTAATGTCAGGGTGCCAGGAATCAGACTGAGACGAGAAGTGCAAAAATAATCACACCTTTATTAATAGCAAAAAATAATAAAATGTCAACAAGTCAAATAACAAGCCAGGAATCAAAACCAGAGCTGGTAATCAGACGAGCTGAGTCAGGAGCCAAAGGGAGTAGTCAGATGAGCCAGAATCTGGAACAAGGAGAACAGCAGAGTCAGGAACAAGCCAGGGATCAGGAACCAGGAGGGATATCAGACAGCCAGGTTATACAGAGGAGCTCTCACAAACAGGTCTGAGACAACGCAAGGGCAAAGCATACTGAACAGAGGCCCTTTAAATAATAAGTAATGACATCACAATTCTGAGACTGCATCCTGTCTGACACGGATGATGTACACCAGTCTGGCAGTGCAGGAAATGAGCAGCATCACACAGTATGCACCAGAGTCAGCAAGAGAGGTGAGTAAAATTGCAGCACATGGCAAGCAAAACGGGGAAAAAACCCTGACACTCTACCCCTCTATTTTGCTTGCTCTCTCCCCCTCTCTTTTGCTCTCTCTCCCCCCTCTCTTTTGCTCTCTCTCTCTCCCCCTCTCTTTTGTTCTCTCTCTCCCCCCTCTCTTTTGCTCTCTCTCTCTCCCCCATCTCTTTTGCTCTCTCTCTCCCCCTCTCTTTTGCTCTCTCTCTCCCCTCTTTTTTGCTCTCTCTGTCTCTCCCCCCTTTCTTTTGCTTTCTCTCTCCCACCTCTCTTTTGCTCTCTCTCACCCCAATAATAAAAAGTACATTATTTTTTTCTAGTCTTAAATCTGTGTACATGGGCCAAAATCATGAGAACCTTTCCCTACCCTCTGATCCCCTCTCCCTCATCCCCCTCCCTCCTTCCCCCTCCCTGCCGCTCTCAACATTTTTTTTCTGCTGCGTAGCGGACAGCGGTTCCACCCGCTCCCACCCCTCTCCAATGATGGGCTGCCCAACTGCCTCCCTCCTAACCTTCCCACACCACCAGAGATCGGCATCACTACTGCCCAATGCAGAGAGGGACATAGAGTGTCCCTCTCTGCTTCGGGACCTCTGCAAGACTATTTCTGCAGTACCCCACTCGTGGGGCATGCAGAAATAGCGCAATCTCGCTACTTTTAGCGAAATCACGGAAGAAAGAGGCCCAGGGCTTAATGACCAGTGCCGTCCTCTGGCTTTTCTTGAGCAGTCTCTACTGTGCATTGGCGCTGGTCGTTAAGGGGTTAAGGCCAGGTATGTTTGTCTCGCGCATTCTCTACTGCGCATGACCGCATTGGACAAACATACTTGACCTTTTATAATATAGGATGTGAAGAACATAGAAATGTAAAATATGTGTTTTGCGCATCTCGTTTCTCAATTAAGATCTTAAAGCAGTCCGTTTAGCGCACATAAAAGCCTCACGGCTAGATTTAGAGTTTTGTCGGTAACGACCCGCGTAGCTAAGGCTGGCTTTTTTCTGGCCGCACCTTTAAAATAACTCTGGTATTGAGAGTCCACAGAATGGCTGCGTTAGGCTCCAAAAAAGGAGCGTAGAGCATATTTAACGCAACTTCAACTCTCGATACCAGAGTTGCTTACGGAAGCGGCCAGCTTCAAAAACGTGCTCGTGCACGATTCCCCCATAGGAAACAATGGGGCAGTTTGAGCTGAAAAAAAACCTAACACCTGCAAAAAAGCAGCGTTCAGCTCCTAACGCAGCCCCATTGTTTCCTATGGGGAAACACTTCCTACGTCTGCACCTAACACTCTAACATGTACCCCGAGTCTAAACACCCCTAACCTTACCCTTATTAACCCTTAATCTGCCGCCCCCGCTATCGCTGACCCCTGCATATTATTATTAACCCCTAATCTGCCGCTCCGTAAACCGCCGCTACTTACATTATCCCTATGTACCCCTAATCTGCTGTCCCTAACACCGCCGACCCCTATATTATATTTATTAACCCCTAACCTGCCCCCCACAATGTCGCCTCCACCTGCCTACACTTATTAACCCCTAATCTGCCGACCGGACCGCACCGCTATTATAATAAAGTTATTAACCCCTAATCCGCCTCACTAACCCTATAATAAATAGTATTAACCCCTAATCTGCCCTCCCTAACATCGCCGACACCTAACTTCAAACATTAACCCCTAATCTGCCGACTGGAGCTCACCGCTATTCTAATAAATGTATTAACCCCTAAAGCTAAGTCTAACCCTAACACTAACACCCCCCTAAATTAAATATAATTTTAATCTAACGAAATTAATTAACTCTTCTTAAATAAATTATTCCTATTTAAAGCTAAATACTTACCTGTAAAATAAATCCTAATATAGCTACAATATAAATTATAATTATATTATAGCTATTTTAGGATTTATATTTATTTTACAGGTAACTTTGTATTTATTTTAACCAGGTACAATAGCTATTAAATAGTTAAGAACTATTTAATAGCTAAAATAGTTAAAATAATTACAAATTTACCTGTAAAATAAATCCTAACCTAAGTTACAATTAAACCTAACACTACACTATTAATAAATAAATTAAATAAAATACCTATAATTATCTACAATTAAACCTAACACTACACTATCAATAAATAAATTAAATGCAATTCCTACAAATAAATACAATGAAATAAACTAACTAAAGTACAAAAAATAAAAAAGAACTAAGTTACAAAAAATAAAAAAATATTTACAAACATTAGAAAAATATTACAACAATTTTAAACTAATTACACCTACTCTAAGCCCCCTAATAAAATAACAAAGCCCCCCAAAATAAAAAAAATGCCCTACCCTATTCTAAATTACTAAAGTTCAAAGCTCTTTTACCTTACCAGCCCTGAACAGGGCCCTTTGCAGGGCATGCCCCAAGAAATTCAGCTCTTTTGCCTGTAAAAAAAAACATACAATACCCCCCCCCAACATTACAACCCACCACCCACATACCCCTAATCTAACCCAAACCCCCCTTAAATAAACCTAACACTAAGCCCCTGAAGATCTTCCTACCTTATCTTCACCATACCAGGTTCACCGATCGATCCAGAAGAGCTCCTCCGATGTCCTGATCCAAGCCCAAGCAGGGGGCTGAAGAGGTCCATGATCCGGCTGAAGTCATCATCCAAGCGGGAGCTGAAGAGGTCCATGATCTGGCTGAAGTCTTCTATCAACGGCATCTTCAATCTTCTTTCTTCCGGATCCATCTTGAAGACCTCCACCGCAGACCCATCTTCTTCCGACGACGACTTCCCGACGAATGACGGTTCCTTTAAGGGACGTCATCCAAGATGGCGTCCCTCGAATTCCGATTGGCTGATAGGATTCTATCAGCCAATCGAAATTAAGGTAGGAAAATTCTGATTGGCTGATGGAATCAGCCAATCAGAATCAATAGTGTTAGGTTTAATTGTAACTTAGGTTAGGATTTATTTTACAGGTAAATTTGTAATTATTTTAACTATTTTAGCTATTAAATAGTTCTTAACTATTTAATAGCTATTGTACCTGGTTAAAATAAATACAAAGTTACCTGTAAAATAAATATTAATCCTAAAATAGCTATAATATAATTATAATTTATATTGTAGCTATATAAGGATTTATTTTACAGGTAAGTATTTAGCTTTAAATAGGAATAATTTATTTAAGAAGAGTTAATTAATTTCGTTAGATTAAAATTATATTTAACTTAGGGGGGTGTTAGTGTTAGGGTTAATACATTTATTAGAATAGCGGTGAGCTCCAGTCGGCAGATTAGGGGTTAATAATTGAAGTTAGGTGTCGGCGATGTTAGGGAGGGCAGATTAGGGGTTAATACTATTTATTATAGGGTTATTGAGGCGGGAGTGAGGCGGATTAGGGGTTAATAACTTTATTATAGTAGCGGTGCGGTCCGCTCGGCAGATTAGGGGTTAATAAGTGTAGGCAGGTGTAGGCGACGTTGAGGGGGGTAGATTAGGGGTTAATAAATATAATATAGGGGTCGGCGGTGTTAGGGGCAGCAGATTAGGGGTACATAAGTATAACGTAGGTGGTGGTCGGCAGATTAGGGGTTCATTATTGTAGGTAGCTGGCGGCGACGTTGTGGGGGGCAGGTTAGGGGTTAATAAATATAATATAGGGGTCGGCGGTGTTAGGGGCAGCAGATTAGGGGTACATAAGTATAACGTAGGTGGCGGTCAGCAGATTAGGGGTTAAAAAATTTAATCGAGTGGCGGCGATGTGGGGGGGGCTCGGTTTAGGGGTACATAGGTAGTTTATGGGTGTTAGTGTACTTTAGAGTACAGTAGTTAAGAGCTTTATGAACCGGCGTTAGCCCAGAAAGCTCTTTCTAACGCTCACTTCAGACACGACTCTAAATACCGGAGTTAGGAAGATCCCATTGAAAAGATAGGATACACAATTGACGTAAGGGGATCTGCGATATGGAAAAGTTGCGGCTGAAAAGTGAGCGTTAGACCCTTTCCTGACTGACTCCAAATACCGGCGGTAGCCTAAAACCAGCGTTAGGAGCCTCTAACGCTGGTTTTCACGGCTACCGCCAAACTCCAAATCTAGGCCTAGGATTCTTAAAGTGCATTATTAAAATATTACATATTAAACATTTAAAAATGAATATAAATTATTGAAAATTAAGAAACATACTGTAAAATATTCTAAATAATCCATAGAATATATATATATATATATATATATACAGTATATATATATATATATATATATATATATATTACAGTATGTTTATTCATTTTTAATAATTTATATGAATTTTTAAAATATTTTATATGTAATATTTTAATAATGCGTCTTAAGAATCCTACGTTTTCATGTACGCTAACCTGATTATCTTAAGATCTAAATTGAGAAACGTGATGCGCAACAACGCATATTTTACATGACCTGCAGGATGCCAAGTGCGCTAAACCTGCAGTTAGTGTGGCTAGGGACCTTGCAAGAAAAGGATCAGGTTAGCGCGCTCTCCAGAGTGCGTTAAGGTAAGTATTAAGCCTTAAAAATCAATTTAAAGAAAACAAATACATTTCATCAGTATTTTTTTGTTTTCTTTCAAATATGCTGGTGCATTCATTCGGGCATTCATTTTCGTTTACGAAAACAAAAATCCAATTTTCTGTACAAATGAACATTCATCCGAAAAACAATGCACATGTCTAGTGGTAAAGGCGTTATCTATCTTTTTTAAACAACAACAAAAAATCAAGTAGACTGTCCCTTTAAACTCTTCAATGCAACCCCCATAATACTCCAGAGCTTAATAAGTTGTCATACATTTTACAAAAAGTCCCTCAAGCACTGAAGAACAATGAGATTCCACCTACACACATACCACCAAGACAGCATCCCACTTACATGCACTGGCTTGACCTATCTGTCACAGAGCTAAGATAGCAGAATAGCGTTGTTCAGGTTGGCATTTAATGTGGGTGTTCCACATCTCACTTATGAGGTAGCTATACCTAGCTGTATAAGGCCAGCATGTTCGTGGCGTGTGTATGAGTCATTTTTAGTTTCAGAATTCATGAGACCAGTACTGTATTCTATCAAAGCATCTTTGACATTCCTATTCTCCTTTCAAAAGATACAAGGAATGATAATATTAACTTATTTATTACGCCTAGTCTTAAAACATGATGTATAAATAATACTCTGCACTTTGGTTAATTAATGTTTGATTTGCACTTTGTAATTCTGCTTCCATATTATTGAAAAAGTATATTGTTGTTTATTGAAATAAAATGTCTGCAGTATGGAAACCAAAGTCATAGTGATGCTGCAAAATTATCTTCTTTCTTAACCAGATGGCAAAAAACAATCAGTTATTTAAAAAGGAGCAGTTAGAAAAATAATATTTAAAATAAAAATCTTAATTAGGAGAAATCTATTAAAATGTTCCATACATTCAAATATTTTCTCTGCCTCTAATGATTCTTTTTCTTTGCTCACAAGAAGCTTTCCATCTGTGTGGAGTAAGATGAAACAATTAAAAATGTTTTCAAACTACTGAGGACTGACAGTTTCTAAATGAAAAAGGTGTTTTTAGTTTAAAATTGTATATTGTAATTAATATTCTGTGCCAAACAGCATCATGTGTCAAACTAACATAATACATCTAGTTGTTTGGACAAATTAAAACTGTTAATTTGCTCTATAATACTTTTTTTCATAAATGTATTTAAACGTTTATTTGAAGTATTCAAATGCTACCAGTTTTAGAACACTGGGACAATAACCTCAACTTGCAAATTATGACTAAACTACAAAATGCTGCTTACTAAAGCTTAAACTATTCATTTTATAGAAAAGCTGTATAAATCTAATATTTAAAGGATGATTAACAATTGGCTTTGATTGTCATACTGTAGAGTATATGGGTTTTTCTTTTTTCTTTTTCAAATCTGAATTTGGTACACCAATAAATGCTTGGTAAAATTATGCATAATATGAAAAGCTCATTCTAAAGATTGTGTATAAGACATTTTTTATCAATTGCTCTGATAAAAGTGTTATAGTACTTTTTCCAATCTCTTAAAGTGATAGGAAACTAAAAAAAATGTATTATATAAAATCATCATAAATTAACATCATACTTTGTAATATGCATCTATTAAATATTTTATAGGGTTTATGTGAATTTTTATATTAAAACTAATATTGTTGCCAAATCTACTTTTTAACTTAATATTCAGGTCCTCTAACAATGGTCTACCAAGATAGAACCATCATGGCGCTGTCCATGCAGATTTTACCATTTCTAAAGCTAATGCAAGCGCATAGGGGATCCCATCTTGCCTCCTTACTGAGGGGTGTCATCACTGAAGTGGCAAAAGGCGCAATTGTGATGTTGCAATGTCGCATGGTCTTCTGAGCATGCACGCAATTACCTCAATAAATATGTCAGCAAGGAAATTGGATTTTGGTGCTCATGCAATACTTGTTGCACAGAACTGTACATGCAATTTGCACTGTAGACTAAATTCATGAATATTAAAATTAGGCAACACCTACTACATGGCCGTATCCAGTCTACTTTTAAGTGTAGTTTTGAAGATTTTAAAATAAGATTTATATATATTCAGAAGCTTTGTTTTTCGTCAATAAGTATAACATATCTTACTGTTTAACATGACATCATTTATTTATACAGTGCTGATCCACTAATATTGGCTCCCTTGGTAAATGTGAGCAAAGAAGGCTTTGAAAAATTGCCTTTATTGGTTAACCTTTTGATCTTTTGTTAAAAAAATACACAAAAATACTCTGCTCTCATGAATATCAAACAATTGCAAACACAACACAGGTTGATCTCAAAATAAAATCTTTGTTAATTATATGTGTGTAAAAATTATTGGCTCTCCTATGAATTAATATGAGAAAAATATATTTGAAGTATATTCCCATTGATATTTTACATTTTTAGTACACCTGGGTGACTAAGAACAGGAAATTGTTCAACCATGACTTCCTGTTTCACAGGGGTATAAATATGAGGTAACACATAGGCCAAATTCCCTTAGTCATTCATCACAATGGGTAAGACCAAGGAATATAGTTGAGATGTGCGACAAAGGTTGTTGAGCTTAAAAAAATGGAAAGTGGCTATAAAAAAATAGCAAAAGCATTGCAAATGCTAATTTCCACGATCAGGGCAATAATTAAGAAGTTCCAGTCAACTGGAAATGTTATGAATCAACTTGGAAGAGGACGTGTGTCTATATTGTCTCAACGCACTGTGAATAGGATGGTTTGAGTGACCAAAATATCTCCAAGAATCACAGCTGGAGAATTGCAGAAGATACTGTAGTTGAGTCTTGGGGTCAGAAAATCTCTAAAACTACAATCCGACATGACCTACATCACCACAAGTTGTTTGGAAGGGTTTCAAGATAAAAGCCTCTACTCTCATCCAAAAATAACTCAAGCATCTTCAGTTTGCCAGACACTACTGGAACTTCAAATGGGATCGGGTTCTATGGTCAGATGAAACCAAAATAGAGCATTTTTGGCAATAAACACCAGAGGTGGGTTTGGTGCACACAGAGAGGAAAATATAATTCCATATGGAAAAGTACCTCATGTCCATGTTAAATATGGTGATGGTTCTTTAATTTTTTGGGGCTGTTTTTATGCCAGAGGACCTGGACATTTTGTTAGGATACATGGCATCATGGACTCAAATATCAACAGATATCAAATGAACACCTGACTGCCTCTGCTAGAAAGCTTAAAATGGGCCGTGGTTGGGTCTTCCAGCAGGACAATGAACTAAAACATACATCAAAATCAACACAGAAATGGTTTACTGACCACAAATTCATAGTCCTGCCATGGCCACCCCAGTCCCCTGACTTGAACCCCATAGAAAACCTGTGGGGTGAACTGAAGAGGAGAGTCCACTAGCGTCGACCTTGAAATTTGAAGGATCTGGAGAGATTCTGTATGGAGGAATGGTCTCAAATGCCTTGCTGTGTATTCTCCAACCTCATCAGGCATTATAGGAGAGGATTCAGAGCTGTTATCTTGGCAAAGTGAGGTAGCACAAAATATTAACTAAATTGGTGCCAATAATTGTGCCTCACACATATTTAACAAATATTTTTTTTTTCCGATAAACCTGTGTTGTGTTTGCAATTAATTGATATCGGAGAGCAGAGTATTTTTGTGTACTTTATGAGCAAAAGATCAGAAGGTTTAACAATGAAGACAATTTTTCACAGCCTTATTTGCTCCTATTTACCAAGGGTGCCAATATTAGTGGAGGACACTGTATATAATTTTGGTTGTACATTGATGTCATAGGTGATGTCATTAGTGATGCAATTGATGATGTTAGAGGTGACATCACTAGCTAATTTGCTTCATTGTTTTGGCATCCTTAGTTGAAAAGCATACCTCATAGGCTCAAGAGAAGTAATGCATTACTAGGAGTTAGCTGGTGATTGGTAACTGCACACAAATGCCTCTTGTCATTGGTTCACCAGATGTGTTCCGGTAGCTCCCAGTAGTGCATAACTAGCTACTCTTTAAACAAATAATACCAAGAGAACTAAACAAATATGATAATGGAAATAAATTGGAAAGATTCTATGCTTTATCTCAGTGGTTTTCAAAGTCTGAGGCGGGCCTCCCCAGGTGATGCAAGAGCATATGAGGGAAGGCGCGGGAGCAATGACACTTCACACTATCATGTGGAAACCATAAGCAGCAGCCAACCGGCAAAACATAGAACATTTTTTTAAGAGACGATAATGGCACTTGTCATTTTGTGGTGGAATTAGGGAAAGGACAGAATGTAGATGGAAGAAAGGTACTGATGTCGAAATTGCTCAGAGACTGTATTTGTTGTCTGATCAGTAACTTGCATTTAACACAGAAGTGAGTGAAGCACTCTTTCTGGTTAAGCAGAATCAGCTCTTGAGAACTGTATGTGAACCCAGGATCTGATGTAAATTCCTCAAATGGAAACTGAAAATAAATATTACAAATGTCTTTAAAAAGAAAAAAAGAATCTATTATGGGGGGGCATCTTGTAAATTTGATCAGAGGAGAGGCCACCGCTTAAGACTTTGAAACCCCTGCTCTAACTTAATCATAACTTTTGGGTTTCATGTCGATTTAAGTAAACTTTTTCTTCCAGCTAGTATGTATATATAATTTATCACATGTATGTGCGCATATGCAGTATATTGTGTGTGTGTTGCTTGCACATTCTCATCCCAACTTTGCAACGCTCTATTGAACACACTCTGACTCCTGAAACATAAATTTATCTTTATGGCATAATAAATAATAATGTTTCATTTTGTAATACAATATACAATGTATTTCTGCATTAGTAAATACTACGTAAATGCAATTATATACAGTTTATATATATATATATATACGTCTGGGGTTGCTTTGTTCCTTGTTCAGAGAGGAATTGCCTGGTATTTCGGTGCTGGACTGACCGTAATAGGCAGGATCAGACTGATATACTACAGGAAAGTTCTACTCTGTGAAAAGCATTGCTGGGCTAAAAGAAAATGCACCCAGGTGGTAAATCGCCATAGAACAGGCTAACAATAGTATTGAGCTGGTTGTTCGTTCCTGTGAGTGCATTTCTCTCTGTGTGTATTTAGTCTCCCTATGGGAAAAAGGGGAAACCAGACGTGGACTCCTTGCTCAGTGTGCTTAGAGGAATACTGCTACACCTCACTGACGAGGCCCAACGAAGGCTGAAACAATCGTCTGGGGTTGCTTTGTTCCTTGTTCAGAGAGGAATTGCCTGGTATTTCGGTGCTGGACTGACCGTGATAGGCGGGATCAGACTGATATACTACAGGAAAGTTCTACTCTGTGAAAAGCATTGCTGGGCTAAAAGAAGTTGCACCCAGGTGGTAAATCGCCATAGAACAGGCTAACAATGGTATTGAGCTGGTTGTTCGTTCCAGTGAGTGCATTTCTCTCTGTGTGTATATATATATATATATATATATATATATATATAATGTATATACACGGTAGAAAGCCTTTATCCAAACTGCTTGGGACTGGAAAAGCTTTAGATTTCAGAATAGATTTTGGAATATTTGCATCTGTAAAATGGGACAGGTTGGAAAGGGTTTAGAACAGGGTTGAACAGGGTTTGGAACAGGGTTGTCACCTCGGACATGTTTTCCTGGACACTTATGAGTTACACTACAGTACTGTAATCAGAAAGGTAATATTTTTTGTTTTAAATTAATATAGACTATTATTTGTATTTTAGAACACAAAAACCAAACGAAAGACAAAAGAAGATTGTGACATTTTTTTGTGGATCATTTTATTTAAAAAAAATAATTAATGAAAAAGTTTGGATTTCAGAATAAACTAAGGGGATTTGTACCTGTTACTTAGATAACAGCTGTGCATAAACAAACAATTTTTGTTATTTTTCTTTTAAATATATATTAATTAAACTATTTAGAACATACATAATTGTTTTAGGCTCAAATGCATCAAAGAAAAAATGCCCACACCATACTTTTAATAATAACCTTGTAAATGCTGTGATTGAATATATTTTTGAGAACATAGTTTCCTTATAACCTTTCTGTCCATACAAAATTCAAACAGCACTTATAAAACTGTCAGTTAATAACCAGTGTGTAGTATGTGACAATGTGCTGGACATTTTACAATTAACCTATCATAGGTTTTCTTTTTCAGTCTAGAATACAGACATGCAATCTGAGTAGGTGTAGATAGACTATTAGCTCATTATGACTTGCGTGACCTATTAAGCTAATGATATCTTTTTTTAATGCATGTGATTTCTCCCACTCCCTAATACACCAAGAAAACCCACCCTATCCCTCACATTTAACATCACCCCCAGAAACACAGACCACTGAGTCTAAGGACGTCAGCAGAATGTCAGTGTGGTTAGCTGAGGGTGGGAGTAATGGATAAAGCTTATTTTACACTGACATTAACTGACTGTACACTGATAACAACATAAGAGGCCATGTTTCAATGCTTTGTACTTTGCACAGATTTCCTCACAACATTTATATAAGGGATTATATATGTGTGTGTGTGTGAGTTTGTAATTGTAGATACATAGAGGGATTACAGCACTAAAGCACAGTTTTTTTTTTAGCAACCAATATTGATTTATTAATATACACAATAATATGTGTGTATAGAGTTCTGTTGACCTCTAAAACCATTCATGTGTTTTCCACAACCCCAATTCCGAAAAAGTTGGGACAGTATGGAAAATGCAAAAAAAAAAAAAAAAAAGTCATTTGAAAATTCAATTCACCCTGTACTATATTGAAAACACATTATTAACACATTATTTGATGTGTTACTTTGTGAATATACACTCATTTCAAATCTGATGACTGCAACACGTTCCAAAAAGTTGGGACAGTCGACTGTTTACCACTGTGTAAACATCAGCTTTTCTTATAATAACACTTATTAAGGGTGTAGGCACTAGAGACACCAGTTAGTTAAGTTTGGCAAGCGGAAATTTCTCCTATTCACCTATTATGTTTGTCTTCAGCTGCGCAACTGTACGGGGCCTTCGTTGGCTTATTTTGCGCTTCCTAATGCTCTTAAAGGACTAGGCCTTTTTTGGAGGCTCCTTATATACTATGATTACACGATTGCCTCACTTGTTTCACATCACCTTCTTATTTCAACTTGTCACATGGCTATTGTCACATCAAAATTGCCCCAGTCCCATCTTTTTTGGAACGTGTTGCAGTCATCAGATTTTAAATGAGTATATATTTTCATAAAAACATTTAATTGACAAAGTAAAACATCAAATAATGTGTTAATAATGTGTTTAATATAGTACAGGGTGAACTGAATTTTCAAATGACTTTTTTTTTTTTTTTTGCATTTTCCAAACTGTACGAACTTTTTTGGAAATGGGGTTGTATATGAAGATGTTCTAGGTAAGCAGAGGCCCTAGGAATATTTGCTCTTCACTAGCTACTGACTGAGGGATCACCCTGTATAGTGAGGCAGATGCATTTTCTGCACAGATTTCTGCTTTTGCCATTCCACAGAGGTAGAATCAGCTAGTCCATTAATCTAACAATACTTCAATGCAATCCTTTACAAAATATAATGAATCAGTTTGTGATAACTGACCACGGTTCTTCTAAGAGTAAAAGTCTTCAGAGACTATTAACTTGGTGTACAATGTGAAGTAAAAGAAAACTAATTTTGATAGAACAGGAATGCTTTCTCAAAGATGTCACAAACAACACAGCCTATGGGCTCTGTTTATGAAGCAGGGTAGACTACTTTGGGACATGTTAAGATTACATTGAGATTTCTCTCGTTTTCAAGTATGTCCTTGAAAAAAAAAGTCATAAGACTGCTGCTTCATAATCCATCCATCACCTCAGAGGTGGTAGAGATTAGGGATGGGCGAATGTTTCGCAAAATTCGAAAAACGGCACGAATTTTAACACATTCGTTCATTCTAATCGAATTTTGAATGTTTACATAACATTCTAACATTCGATTTTCGAATGTTCGGTTTCGAATTTTACGATTACATTCGAAAATATTCGAATTCGAAAAATTCGAATTTAGATTGTAATAGTATTTCTAATGCTTTTTCTGTAAATGTAATATTCGAATTATGCAATATTCGAATTTGAAAAATTCGAATTTAGATTGTAATAGTATTTCTAATGCTTTTTCTTTAAATGTAATATTCGAATTATGCAATACGTGTATTCGAATTCGAGAAATTCGAATTTAGATTGTAATAGTATTTCTAATGCTTTTAAATGTAATATTGGAATTATGCAATATTCGAATTCGAAAAATTCGAATTTATATTCGAATTCGAAAAATTTGAATTTATGTTTGTAATAGTATTTGTAATGCTTTCTTTGAATGTAATATTCGAATTATGCAATATTCTATATGGAAACATTCGAAATGATATATTTGTATCTATTATGTATCAATTTACTAAATTCCCACACTACCACATGAACTATTGAACTTCTGAATAGTATTTGTTAAATAGAATGTTAAATTTGAAATTTCGAATGTGGACATTCGATATAATTATAAACATTCGAATTCAAAAGTGACATTCGAAAACTGTAAATAACATTTGATTTTCGAATTTTTAAGAATATTCGTTCTTATCGACATTCGAATTTAGAATTCGAATTTCGGTAATAACATTCGTTCTACATTCGAAATTCGAAAATTTACACATTCGCCCATCCCTAGTAGAGATAAATCTCAGCAAACTCGTTTAAGGTGGTTGACAGGTCACGTGAGAGTAGAGGCCGGTTTCCTGTCGAAAAAAGCTACCTTGTCAAGATTAGCTACCTCGACGTGCGCATGCTCACAATTACGTAATTTAATTCCACAGATGGTTTTAAAAAAAATCTTTTGAATGACTAACAGGCTCGGGTAGCTAATCTCGACAGATGAAAATAAGTCTGCGTACTTTAAACTGTTGGTAGCTAATTCCGACAGTGTGTTTTCTAATTGTTTTACCCAGAGCTGTCCAGTGCTCATTTGCACTAACGGTCCGTTGACATTAAAACTTTTGTTTGCACAGTACATTTGCACATAGCACTGTCAAATATTCTGGGCTATGTGCAAATGTACTGTGCAAACAAAAATTTTAATATCAATGGACCCTTTGCGCAAATGAGCACTGAACAGCTCTGGGTAAGAGAATTAGAAAACACACTGTCGGAATAAGCTACCAACAGTTTAAAATATGCATGCACATGGAGATCACTGCTTTAAGATTTAAAGTGAATGTAAAGTCAGCTTCCTGTCTAAACATATGTGTAACAAATGTTAATAAAAAAGTGGACTTTCATTCATCAATTGCTAATTTTTTCAATCGTTACCTTTATTTTCACTAATTTATCCTGTTTCTCGTTATTATCATCCTCCACCCGGCATTCGTGCTCCGTTCCTGTTGTTTATAACGGACTTCTTACTAGCCAATAACGTCTCTAACCACAGGGGGACCCACCCCCTTAGAATGACGTAAGAAGTCCTTTTTGCGCATGTGTTCGATTCTGGTTGAAAGCTAATTTATCGCCAGCTCGTGCACATTTCGCGCATGCGCAATAGAACAGTATACGGAGTGCTGTCATTTCCTAACTATTTCAGCACTCGGTAAGTTGATATGAAAGGGCTCCGTATATAAGTACATTGTACATTGTATATAAGTACTTTGAAATACAGTTAGATGGCTTGAGAAAAGTAATTGATTTTATATTATAGAAAGTGACTTACACTCGATATGTATTTCTCTGCTAATTGGTGGTATAACAGGCTGGGGTGTTAGGAGATACTGTCCGCTTCGCAAAGATAGTTTTCATTGAATGGACTCATTCAATGAATACTATGTTTTTTGACAGCGGAAACCGGAGTAACGCATGCGCAATGGCAATAGTAAACGGGAGCGCGCATTGCTGATATGTAAACAGCGGGTGGGACCGCTGTTTACGTAATATGAAGGAGAATCAGGAAACAGTGAGTGGGAGGAGCGGGTATAGTAAATGAAGCATATTTACGATATGAAATTAGAAATAAATGATTACTTTTAGTAAAATATTATTGTGGCGGTATGCTTAATAGGATGATTGTCTACATAACTATATCATCCAAACCGGAAAAATTGACATTCACTTTAATAGGAGACTCATTTTCAACTGTCGAGATTAGCTACCTGAGTCTGTGGAATGCAATTACGTAATTGCGAGCATGCACACGTCAAGGTAGCTAATTTCGACAAGGTAGCTTTTTTCGATAGAACACCGGCGCTGCACAAGAACTTTCTTGTTCAATAATAGATACGGGCAGCAGACAAACAGCAACTCCTGCCAGCTCACTGTGAATATGGTTCTTTAGCTTGGAATCTTGACCAAGTGTTAAATAATAAATGGGGCCTATTGTCTTTACCAGAAAAAGAGGTGACTGAGATTCCCTAAAATCTTATCTGTACTAGAGGACTGCATTCCATGGAATTTTACTTGAAATGAGGAGCCTGCACAAATGTGTTGAACAATATCAGATCCAATAATGTATTAAATTTACATAATTTCTTTAAGACACTGAAGAGTTTGGAATAAAAACCTAGTCGATGTTTGGATGGGAAAACTGAAATAATATGAGGTCAAAAGCTGAATTCTTTTACTGCCCTTCTATGTCTTGAGGATCCTGTTAACCCCAGATAGGTCTGGGTGTAAGAACCATGCCTGTGACTCTGGGGACAGCACAGTTTCCTGTGAGTGCCCGTGAGCACCCAGGGCTGAACATGTTACAGGGTCATGGGATGTGTACCCGGTCCGGTATGAGAGTGAAGTCCACGTCCGTGTTTTGTATATGTCTAGGGTGATTACATAAGCCTGTGCACCCTTCCCTTGTTCCCAGTTTGTTTGCATTGTGTGGCTGCTTTAGGGTCCCAGGTACTGGAAAGGACCTTGATGTGGTACCTGGGCTTTTCCAATTTGGCCAAATGCGGTAACTAACCTTTCCATTTTTGCTTTTAAATCTTAGCTGAGAGCTTGTAAGTGAGTGCTGGACTTTCTCTGTGTGTTGTATTAATTTGTTTTGTAATTTCCCTATGGTTCTTGCACCCAGACCTGTCTGTGGTTAACTGCCTGTGACTCTGGGGACAGCACAGCTTCCTGTGAGTGCCCATGAGCACCCAGGGCTGAGCATGTTACAGGGTCATGGGATGTGTACCCGGTCCGGTATGAGAGTGCAGTCCCCTTCCGTGTTTTCTATATGTCTAGGGTGATTACATAAGCCTGTGCACCCTCCCCTTGTTCCCAGTTTGTTTGGATTTGAGAGCTTGCATTGTGTGGCTGCTTTAGGGTCCCAGGTATTGGAAAGGACCTTGATGTGGTCCCTGGGCTTGTCCCATTTGGCCAAATGCGGTAACTAACCTTTCCATTTTTTCTTTTTTTCTTTTTCTTTTTTTTTTTATATTTTTTATTGAGGTTACTTTCAAGACATATAAACATAGTACGAGAAATAACAAGAAAACAATATAAAGTTATTTCAACATTAAAATAAACTCCATGGTACATCACTTGTGGTAAGTACAATAATTGGTAATTAAATAGATCATCTTTCAAAACGCAAACCTTCTAATTGTAACATAGGAGGTCACTCTTGGGCCTCAAAGATGTGAAACAAGTATAGGAATAGAAGGTGACTGAATTTAGGGAGACCACTTTTGGGCCTCACAATGCACACCTCATTTTTCTAATTTTTATGTAATCTCTTATGAACTCTCAATATAAGGTTGCAGCAAATTTCTTGAACATACAGGAAATAATTATAGATACGTACAGGTCCTGTGGAGAAAATAGTAATCTAAGGTAGGTACCAGATAAGGAGGGAGACAGAACTATGGTAAGCCGCTCACTAGTTATTTTGACTGTGCTTCAGGAGACTACCTAATATATTAGGGAATGTTCTAGCAATTAGTATTATGCACCTTTGTATGCGATTATAAAAGGAACAGTGAGGTGTACTTCACATTTACAATTCCACTCGAGCTGAGCGAGGTTATATGGAAGAAAGGGCTAGGCACATGATATGGGGTGGGACTGTACCAAGAGGGGTTGCACTTGAATAGTATGGTAGGATAGAGAGATAAGCAACTATAATGTTGTTACAACAGAGCTCCTAGTAAATTTAAAATAAATTTAAAATTTGTGTGACCTATATACATGTCACGCCGCCCCGGCCGTAGGCAGCAAGACATGAACTAGAGAAGCTAAGAGGTACTGCATACATAGTTGAGAATGAGGTGGGCAAACTATCACTCCCAAGTCGAATCCCAGTAATCAGTATTAATTTAAGAGTGTAACAAGTTAGATGTGGCAGTAAGTTAGGGATGAGGACATCACATATGCCCTTTAGAGATTCAATTCCCCCTAGTCACGGTGCAATAAAAAAAAACACACAGACATTGCATTTATAGTCCAGAGTATAAAGAGAGAAAACATAACTTGAAAAACTAAGGACTATAAGTCATAAACCTTGAACTCGCGATAATCATCCTAGATAATCCTTGGACAAATTCAGTAACAATCAAACTGTATAATACCTTAAGGCCAAAGTCCACAGAGACCCCAGATTGTAAAAAATAGTCAATATTAAAACAGTAGTCGCATTAGCCTATCCCTCTCCTAATTTGCTGGCCAAGCTGCTTGATTTTAGGTAATCCAAACATAAGATGAGTCTTTACATTGAGGCAATGTCCCCTTGGACTAACTGAAAAGTACCAGGAGAGTTGCGGTGTAAGAGCTAAGATGAGTCTTTGCATTGAGGCCATATCACCTTGTATTGACTGGGATATACCAGAAGCATTGCGGTCTGTGAGCGGTGGAAGATCAGAACCATGCACTATACCTGTGAGCCCATGGAGCTGTGCTAAGTAATCTGAGGGAGCTGAAAGAATGACACCAGGGATCCCCGCCAGCAGAGGCCCCACGTGGTCACCACAATGCTGCGATCACTCGTCCATGGTCACTATTAGCTGAAGGTTGGAGAGCAAAGCCCCTAAGGACGCAAGCTGAATAGGTAAGTTGAGATTCTGGGGAACGTCTCCAACTAGGTTCCACAATTCCGCTTCTGCTATATTGGTCTCTGTATCAGGGATAGGGGGTGTTGCATATGGCTCCTCACCATTATAGCAAGCCAGAGGCTCCAAGATCCTAGTGTCATCAAGCAGGACCGTGGTTTCAGCTGCCAAGTTGGTTTCGCTGTGTACTGCAGATAATCGGTGTTGCCTCAGGTCCCCATCTTGAACATCACTGTGGTTCAAATGTGGTTGCGTGGAGCAATCGTTAGCCATTAGGATCTGCTGAAATGCGGCATGATGCGAGGTAAAAGCCTGTTGATCTCTAGGAGAA
The DNA here is from genome assembly GCF_027579735.1 of Bombina bombina. Classification (NCBI taxonomy): domain Eukaryota; kingdom Metazoa; phylum Chordata; class Amphibia; order Anura; family Bombinatoridae; genus Bombina; species Bombina bombina. The sequence continues at coordinate 517,709,972 of NC_069499.1, read as the reverse complement.
AATAGTTTGCCATCTCCACATGGATCTGCAGCGCTCATTTGCTGCAAGTGTTAAGAATAGGGTATAGTATCAGACACACTGTGTGTCACTTAACGACAGGCCCAAAAGCAGCCCGCCGGGGGGATATAGTTAGTGCTGTGATGTTGCGACAGCTCCAGGCACTGATGCCAACAGCGATTCCAGGTAGAAAGATCTTGTTTTGATCGCTATCAAATGCAGAGTTCAATGCTGTGTAAAATTCTTCTAGATGATTTTATGATATAGCAATATTTTAGAGTTGTTGTTGGAAAGCGTCCTATCAGGAACGCTACCCGGAAGTTCCCCCTCTGCTTTTAAATCTTAGCTGAGAGCTTGTGAGTGCTGGACTTTCTCTGTGTGTTGTATTAATTTTGTTTTGCAATTTCCCTATGGTTCTTGCACCCAGACCTGTCTGGAGTTAACTGCCTGTGACTCTGGGGACAGCACAGCTTCCTGTGAGTGCCCGTGAGCACCCAGGGCTGAGCATGTTACAGGGTCATGGGACGTGTACCCGGTCCGGTATGCGGGTGCAGTCCCCTTCTGTGTTTTGTATATGTCTAGAGTGATTACACAAGCCTGTGCACCCTTCCCTTGTTCCCAGTTTGTTTGGAGTTGAGAGCTTGCATTGTGTGGCTGCTTAAGGGTCCCAGGTATTGGAAAGGATCTTGATTTGGTACCTGGGCTTGTCCCATTTTGCCAAATGCGGTAACTAACCTTTCCATTTTTGCTTTTAAAATCTTAGCTGAGAGCTTGTAAGTGAGTGCTGGACTTTCTCTGTGTGTTGTATTAATTTGTTTTGTAATTTCCCTATGGTTCTTGAACCCAGACCTGTCTGGGGTTAACTGCCTGTGACTCTGGGGACAGCACAGCTTCCTGTGAGTGCCCGTGAGCACTCAGGGCTGAGCATGTTACAGGGTCATGGGATGTGTACCCGGTCCGATATGAAGAGTGCAGTTCCCTTTCGTGTTTTGTATATGTCTAGGGTGATTACATAAGCCTGTGCACCCTTCCCTTGTTCCCAGTTTGTTTGGATTTGAGAGCTTGCATTGTGTGACTGCTTTAGGGTCCCAGGTATTGGAAAGGACCTTGATGTGGTACCTGGGCTTGTCCCATTTGGCCAAATGCGGTAACTAACCTTTCCATTTTTGCTTTTAAACCTTAGCTGAGTGCTTGTGAGTGCTGGAATTTCTCTGTGTGTTGTATTAATTTTGTTTTGTAATTTCCCTATGGTTCTTGCACCCAGATCTGTCTGGAGTTAACTGCCTGTGACTCTGGGGACAGCACAGCTTCCCGTGAGTGCCCGTGAGCACCCAGGCTAAGCATGTTACAGGGTCATGGGACGTGTACCCGGTCCGGTATGAGGGTGCAGTCCCCTTCCGTGTTTTGTATATGTCTAGGGTGATTACATAAGCCTGTTCACCCTTCCCTTGTTGCCAGTTTGTTTGGATTTTAGAGCTTGCACTGTGTGGCTGCTTTAGGGCCCCAGGTATTGGAAAGGACCTTGATGTGGTACCTGGGCTTGTCCCATTTCGCCAAATGCGGTAACCTTTTCATTCTTGCTTTTAAATCTTAGCTGAAAGCTTGTAAGTGAGTGCTGGACTTTCTCTGTGTGTTGTATTAATTTGTTTTGTAATTTCCCCATGGTTCTTGCACCCAGACCTGTCTGGGGTTAACTGCCTGTGACTCTGGGGACAGCACAGCTTCCTGTGAGTGCCCGTGAGCACCCAGGGCTGAGCATGTTACAGGGTCATGGGACGTGTACCCAGTCCGGTATGAGAGTGCAGTCCCCTTCCGTGTTTTGTATATGTCTAGGGTGATTACATAAGCCTGTGCACCCTTCCCTTGTTCCCAGTTTGTTTGGATTTGAGAGCTTGCATTGTGTGGCTGCTTTAGGGTCCCAGGTATTGGAAAGGATCTTGATGTGGTACCTGGGCTTTTCCCATTTGGCCAAATGCGGTAACTAACCTTTCCATTTTTGCTTTTAAATCTTAGCTGAGAGCATGTAAGTGAGTGCTGAACTTTCTCTGTGTGTTGTATTAATTTGTTTTGTAATTTCCCTATGGTTCTTGCACCCAGACCTGTCTGGGGTTAACTGCCTGTGACTCTGGGGACAGCACAGCTTCCTGTGAGTGCCCGTGAGCACCCAGGGCTGAGCATGTTACAGGGCATGGGATGTGTACCCGGTCCGGTATGAGAATGCAGTCCCTTTCCGTGTTTTGTATATGTCTAGGGTGATTACATAAGCCTGTGCACCCTTCCCTTGTTCCCAGTTTGTTTGGATTTGAGAGCTTGCATTGTGTGGCTGCTTTAGGGTCCCAGGTATTGGAAAGGATCTTGATGTGGTACCTGAGCTTTTCCCATTTGGCCAAATGCGGTAACTAACCTTTCCATTTTTGCTTTTAAATCTTAGCTGATAGCATGTAAGTGAGTGCTGAACTTTCTCTGTGTGTTGTATTAATTTGTTTTGTAATTTCCCTATGGTTCTTGCACCCAGACCTGTCTGGGGTTAACTGCCTGTGACTCTGGGGACAGCACAGCTTCCTGTGAGTGCCCGTGAGCACCCAGGGCTGAGCATGTTACAGGGCATGGGATGTGTACCCGGTCCGGTATGAGAATGCAGTCACTTTCCGTGTTTTGTATATGTCTAGGGTGATTACATAAGCATGTGCACCCTTCTCTTGTTCCCAGTTTGTTTGGATTTGAGAGCTTGCATTGTGTGGCTGCTTTAGGGTCCAAGGTATTGGAAAGGACCTTGATGTGGTACCTGGGCTTGTCCCATTTGGCCAAATGCGGTAACTCACCTTTCCATTTTTGCTTTTAAATCTTAGCTGAGAGCTTGTAAGTGAGTGCTGGACTTACTCTGTGTGTTATGTGTGTGTGTATGTGTGTTATGTGTGTGCGTGTGTGTGGTTATAAAACCAAAATATATATAGCCTGTATTCTTTCAGAGCAAGATGTCTATACAGTAATTGAAATTTAAGGAATGCTAACATATTTTTATGTATCTGTAGCAATTAAAGGGACATAGTGCTTAAAACATTTTCTCATTTACATGAAACAACATTAGATAAACATGTTAAATTTAAACCGCTTTTACTTAACCCTTTTTCATGCAAAAATATTTTTAATTTGAAGCTAACAGGAAGTGCATGATTGTGTAAAACTGAGTACTCTAGTGTTCATTGGCTGATAGTGCCAACTCACATTTGTTTTTTGTTTTTTAAGCAAACAAATCACTGCAGTATATTTTAAAAAAACATTATTGTTATTTTTATTATATTTTTTTCAGAGAATATTTCTGAATATCCTTTCCCTTTAAACACAGCATTACAATAGGTCACATGAGATAAGGTAAGATAAACAACACTTACAAGACCATGAAACCCACTTTCCCATTTACTTCTGTTACCCAATTTGCTTGATTCTCTTGATATCCTTAGTATAAAAGCATACCTAGGTAGGCTCATGAGCAACAATGCACTACTGGGATCTAGCTGCTGACTGCTGGTAGCACATGTATGTCTCTTCAAAGTAAATTGGAAAGTTGTTTAAATGGTATGCTCTAAGTGAATCATGAAATAACATTGTTGGATTTGATGTCCCTTTTAAGAGGCTTTGCAAGTGTTGTGTAACCCTGGATGGCAAAAACAATGGTAATTTTTATGAGAAAATAACAGTTTAGGTTATTTTAAAACCTTTCTTTTGTATGCAGATTATTTATAATGCATTGTTTGATTTCTGATGTACAAAACAATGACTAACATCTCTAAGTATTTGGGGAGTTCTATTTACACAGACTAACCTTACTGAAACAAACAATGTGTATGAAGTACATAATAACAAAAAACCTTATAACACTGAACTGACCTACGTCAATTAGAATTTGTGTGCGAAGTAAAAGACAGAGTCAGCAAAATAATATATAAAATACATTAACGTGTGTCACAGTTCATGTCTGTATAAACATGTACAGTTTTTCATTTTTATATGATTCTCTTTCTCCCACTAGCATTTGTTCTACGTTACAAATGCACACCTACTCTTCTCTATTTAAATACACGAATATAAATAGGTAAACACTATCTGAATCATTCTGAGCAAGGCATCTTATGAAATGCGACTTTAGAATCTGCTAGCTTGTCAAATATACCATCATCCCCAGCTTAAAGGGAAACTCAATTTAAAATTAACCTTTCATGATTCAGATAGATCATGCAATGTTAAACAACTTTCCAATATACTCCCATTAACAAAATGTGCACAGTCTTTTTATATTTACCCTTTTTGAGTCACCAGCTCCTACTGACAATGTGCAAGAATTTACAGAATATACGTATATGCGTTTGTCATTGGCTGATGGCTGTCACATGATACGAGGAGTAGAAATTGAAATAACTTTGAAAATTGTCAGAAAAAAATCTACTACTCACTTGAAGTTCAGACTAAGTGCTATTGTATTGTCTTTTTGTCATGCATTTGTTCATTATGCAAACCTACTGTATTTACTGGTCATTTAAAGGGACATGCATGTAAAAATTACTTTTTTGTATTTCAGAAAAAGCATGCAATTAAAAACAAATACAATATACTTCCATTATTACATTTACTTTATTTTCTTGCTATCTTTTGTTGAAGAGAAAATCTAGATATGCTTCAGAACGTGCATGTGTCTTGAGAACTGTATTGTAGCGTTTTTTTGCATTGTTTTTAACAATGTTATAAAATTTTGAACACTAGATGGCAGTATTATTTGCAACATTTATAACATTGCAAACACTGCTAAGGATATAGTGCTCAAGACATGTGCATGTTCCTGAGTAAAAGTGTAATTTGGACTTCCATGTCCCTTTAAATCCATAAAGCTACTCAGAAGTAATGATAGTCCACATTCTGCACTATGGAAGCATTAGATTCTGAGCCTGCCCTCACACATTGCATAGTTGCCAACATTTCAAAAAAAATTCCAGGGACACTTTGCAGCAGAGCAAGCAAGCGGGTTACTGGAGTATTGACAACCTACTGTTCAACTGCTCCGCCCACTCAGTTCTGCAATCAAAACACACCCATTTGAAAGTAATAGTATAATTTAGATTTATCCATAGTTTATTATACAGATTACAGCACCAAGCTCTTACACCTACCCAGTCTCTGGAACACATTCTGGGCATATGGATATTTTTACAACACAGCATAAAAATTAGAAAGACAAATAATATGTGAACCCATTCAATAATAATAACAATATTCCATTAGGAATGAATTATATTTAAATAATACACTATATCTATTTATCATCTATCTATGTGTATATGTGTGTATCTATATGCAAACAACAAATGTTGTGCAAAGGAGATTTTCAGGGACATTTCCAGGGACAAAAAAAATCCAGGGACATACAACAAAATCCAGGGACTGTCCCTGGAAATCAGGGACTGTTGGCAACTATGACATTGTCATATATGAGCAACCATTTATTTATATATGGCAGTACAACCAAAATCCAGACAGCGCATCATGTCCCTCCAGAGCTTTTCTCTGGCTTCCACCATGTACCTGTCATTTCTGTGTAGTACTAATGTATATATTTATACATCTGTGAGTACACGTTTATTACTTAAGTAATGTATTGTTCATTTGAAGTTTGTTTATCATTTTTAGCATTTGTCCATCTACACTTTTGTGGTTTAATAGCACGTGAACTGAGCATGTGCAAGACCTTTATTTTAACACAGACCAGCCAATAAATGTGTTTTCAATAGATAGTGTTACATTTTAACAGTTTAATTCAAAACCTGATAGAGAAGTCTTTTCTCATTGAGTAGAATATTGTTGTTGAATTTTATGTCAAGACAGGAGGCTTCATATTTTGCATAATTCTTTACTGACACCAAAAACAACAGCAAAGAAACTGAAAGTAAGAAAAAAATAATCACACAACAACAGTGTATAATCAGGATACAGCATCACAATAAAGAGTCCAGAACAATCTAAATCCTTCCTCTTTTCTTTGCTGCACCAAGAACAGCAGGTCATGTATTATTGCTCTTCCTTTTGTTAAAATAAATTTAGTGTGTTTATTAACTAGTTTTTAGCAAATGTCTAACTGATCAACTTGTGTTTTTTCCTAATTAACTAGTGAAATAATTGTATGTCGTTATTACCTATTTCTATTTCGTTTAGTCTTTTAAGTATTTTTTTTCTATAAATTTATTTCGTTAAATTTAATGTGCTAAAATAGTCTTTTTTGTAGAAGTTTTAGTTTCTATTATATTCAAATAACTTTTATTTTACCCCTACGGATCAGCCACTTCAGTGTGGCTGCTCCGTTTCTTTATTTGGACAAGCTGATTTCTGTCAGGCTCTCGGTATGCCTGGCAGGTTCTGAGTTGCTTGCGCTATCTTCGGAGCAGCCGCCTTGCTGAGCGGTATGCTCTGTTTTTACCTCCCTTAGTCCGGTCCTCCCCCGGGCGCGTGTTTCCTCCTCACTCCAATTTGGTCCGGTGCCGCTGCGAGGTCGCGCGGACACACACCTGACCGGGGGTTTTTCAAACTGATCTGGTCGGGTGTGTGAGCCGCGGCCTGTGTTGGCTCCGGCTCGAGTGGCGGTTGGATATTTAAAAAAATTAAGTGACGCCTACTCCTTTATATAATATTCATTACATAAATAAGTAATAAAGTTGGTATTCTCAATTTTATTTAAATACTTTAACACTGATATTTATTTTATATGTATACAGTTAAACAGAGCTGCTTGGCCGTTTTTTCACGCCATTTTTATTTTCTTAAGGTTTAAAATGTTCTCCCTTTCATCGCAGCTCCTATAGCTCACTGGGTATCCTTTCTGCCTCTGATACTATAGGTTGGGGGTTCGAATCTAACCTCCACCTATTAGGGCAAACTATAGGGAGATATTTATTTCTGTAGAAAATGTTACTCAATTTATATATTAAAAAAAAAAAAAGATATTTCTTTTAAAGGTCTCCATTAATTAAACTTTCTGTTTAGCCTTGAGGACTAACACTGTAAGCAGACAGTTTTGAGGTTCAGGGTTCAAACCCTGCCTATTCAGCGTAATTTAAATTTTATTTTTTCCTGTTAATAAAAATGATTTTATGTCAATATTTTTACTTTTATTATAAATCAATAACTCAGCGCACCGCATTAAAGAAATGGAGTCTGCCGACCCTGTCATTGACCCCGCCCCTTCTTCCTCTCAATCCAAAGAGGAACTTTTAGCCTATATTAATTTGGCCATAGCTTCGGCACTAAAACATAATATTTCTCCTTCTGAAAAAGTTTTAGAACAACCTATGCCCCTTCATGTTGAGGAACCCTCCTCCGATTCAGATTCTCCTATATTGCGCAAACGTCATTGGAAGACTCATTCTCGCTCTGCTGCACATAAGGGCAAAGCTCAGAGACAGAAAGCCCCTCCCCCGGGCGTTTCACATAGGGGTGCCAGAACCTCCTCCCCAGAGGTTAAACGGGGTAGACGAACCCTTTCCCCCTTGGGTACTCGAAGGGGGATTCAGAGCTCGGACTCTGAAAACTTTGACATGGAAGACTATATGGAGTCTTTTCCTGGGCTAGATTGGGATGAGGAACCTCAGTCTGACCTTGAGCTGGATCCATTTCTGGCTCCTCAGGCGGGGGCTCCTCGTTCTAGTTCTTCTCAGAGGAATAATATTGAACTAGAGGACGACATGGTTGACCCGGCTGGGAACCCCATTTTTAGTCCCAAACACATTAAACATCCCAGGTCATCTGACTGGGCATTAGCGCCTCATCTTTCTCGCTTTTTGCAGAGATCGCTCAGAAAGCCTCTCGATCGTGAAGATTGTAATAAACTACGTGCTGAATGTCGTAGACCTTCCCTCCCTTGTAGGGAATCTATAACTCCTGAATTTGACGCTAAACTCGCTACCTTTCTAACTAGAAAGGGTAGGGACCCAAGAAAGGGCTTAGACAAGGCTCTCAGAGGGGTTCAGGATAAACTTCTGGACACTTCGGGTCCTCTGGCCCAGATTTTACATCTTTCGGATGAAGCCCTTCTTTCCGGCTCTCCTTTAGATCCTTTCGCCATTCGAGAATGGGCCTTTCGAGCCTTTTGCTTCCTTGGTAACGCCAACGTTGCCATTTCTACTGAACGCAGAAGGTCGGCTTTATTGGGAATCAACCCCAGATTGGCCGTTCTCGCTACCGAGGAGGCAGGCTCTTCTGCCAAGGGTCTTCTCTTTGGAGAACCCTTCTTAGATATTATGAGGCATTACGTTTCCACCTTTACCTCTATCGACAAGATTCAAGCTTCCCTTAGGAAGGTTTTCAACCCTTCCAATCAGGTTTTTGGCAGGGCCGGCAGATTCAGGGGTCGTCTGCCCGGCCGTCAACAGTTCATGGTCCAGCAACGCCAAGCAGTCGCTTACCAGCAGTACCCCGCCTACCCTCAGAGAGCTCTCTTCCCACCAAGATCTCGAGCCGCCAGGACCAGACCAGCCCTTCCTAGGCCCACATTACCTCCAGGCCCTCCCAATGCCCAGAGTGAGTACTCCTCCTTTACACCTGACTTCTTTCCCCACATCTCCCTTTGCAGGCAGGCTGTCTCTTTTTTCCCATTTGTGGGATTTAATTTCTCAGGACCCTTGGATTGCTCAAACAGTGAGAGGCTTCAAGATCAAATTCATATGCCCCCCCTTCCAAAGTGGTCACCCAAAACCCCTGAACCTATCAAAACCAAATACAGACATTATTGGTTCAGAAGTGCGATCTCTGCACCTGAAAGGCGCAATAGAGGAGGTTTTCAACCCTCAGGACGGTCATCAATCTTCGGGACTTAAATTTCTTCGTGGTTTACCGCCATTTCAAGATAGAGGGTATCCACATGCTCAGAGACCTTCTTCGTCTCGAAGACTGGTTCATCCACCTGGACTTGACAGATGCCTACCTTACGGTACCTGTATTCCCAGACCATCGGAAGTTCCTCAGGTTCCTCTGGGATGGAAGGATATGGCAGTTTACTTGCCTACCTTTCGGCCTCAGTTCAGCTCCCTGGTGTTTCACCAAACTTTTAAAACCCGTCGTGGCAACCCTCAGAGGCAAAGGCATTCGCCTTATCATTTATCTGGACGACATTCTCCATATGGCAGAAGATCAAGCTTCCCTCCTTTGTCACTTACACACAACCACCTCCCTCCTTCAAGGGCTGGGCTTTGTGATCAACTCGGAGAAGTCGGCTCTGATTCCCTCTCAGAAGGTGGAGTTTCTAGGTTTTCTCATAGACTCCACCTCAGGTCTTCTCCTTCTTTCTCAAGAGAAGATCGACAAGATCAAATTAGAAATTCTAGATGTACTGACGTCCCCCATGATATCTATCCGTCAACTTTCCAGAATTATCGGACTCCTCGCCTCCTCCATTCAGGCAATTTTCCCTGCCCCTCTGCACTATCGAGCTATGCAGAGGCTGAAGATTCAATCTTTCAGGGAATGCCGTTCATATCATCAGATGATTTGTCTGAACGAGGAGGTCCGTGCAGAGATGTCCTGGTGGCTCCGGCACATGGAATCCTGGAATGGCAAAGCTATCTTCGGATCCTCGCCAGACTTTGTGCTTTCCTCAGATGCCAGCCTTCTGGGTTGGGGGGCGTCTTTCGAGACCTCTGCGACGGGGGGATCTTGGTCCCCTCTGGAACAGTCGCTTCACATCAATTGTCTAGAGCTCTTGGCAGGCTCTTTTGCCATTCGCTCGTTCTCCAAACAGTTTTCAAACTGTTGCATCCTCCTTTGGATGGACAACATATCTGCGGTCCAATACATCAACCACTTAGGAGGTACGAAATCCAAGATGCTATCAGATCTTACCTCAGAATTGTTCAGGTTCTGTGCCTCCCGCAACATTTCCCTCCGGGCGCAATACATCCCTGGAGTTTCCAATATTGTTGCAGACTGGTTTTCTCGTTTCTGGAGAGACTCCAGCGATTGGCGACTTCTTCGCCCTGTGTTTTTACGAATTCAGAATATCCTTGGTCCCTTTTCTGTGGACCTTTTTGACTCCAGGATCAATCATCAGTTGCCTCGTTATTTCAGCTGGCTTACAGATCCAGGGAGCGAAGCTTCGGATGCTTTTTTACAGGAATGGCCTCTATTCGGAGCTTATGCTTTTCCCCCCTTCTCTCTCATCACGAGAACCCTTTGGACGGCCAGGAGGCTCAAATGCTCCCTGACTATAGTTACCCCCTTCTGGCCAATGCAACCCTGGTTTCCTCTCCTTCTGGAAATGACAGTCTTCCCCCCTCTCCTTCTTCCAAATCAATGCAACATTCTCTTAGATCCACTAGGGGAACCGCATCCCCTGGTTCTCCAGAATCGCCTTCCCCTGCTAGCTTGGCAGATTTCAGGGGATCCTGGTCCACCGAAGGCCTTTCAAGAGACGCTCAGCTTCTCCTTCGAGAATCTTGGGCCCCTGGCACCAGGAAATGTTACGCTTCAGCCTGGGCATCATGGGCTTGTTGGTGCTCTCGCAGGCAGGTTGATCCCTTTTCAGCCCCTGTAGTCCTTATTGTAAACTTTCTTTCAGAGATTTTTTCGCAAGGCAAGGCTTATCGTTCCATTAATGTCGTCCGCTCGGCAATCTCAGCGGGCCACTTTCCAGTAGATGGCAATCCAGTGGGTAGACACCCCTTGGTTTGCAGAATCTTAAAAGCTATTCGGTTGAAGGTTCCTCCCTCTTCTCGATACTCTCACCTTTGGGATGTCTCCATCATGCTATCCTTTCTTAGGAATTGGCCTCCCAATGTAGACCTCTCTCTTAAGCAATTGTCAGCCAAATTGGCGATGTTGCTTTGTCTGGTCTCCTTCCGTAGGATTTCGGATATCCGGGCGCTGGACGTCGAGGGCATTTCCTTTTCCCCTGAGGGCGTTTCTTTTTCCGTCTCTAGACGCACAAAATCTATGTCATCTTCCATCTTTTACCCTTATTTCCCGGACGATCCTCAACTCTGTGTGGCTCTCTGCTTGAAATCTTATCTTTCTAGGACGACGTCCTCCCGTCCTTCTCCCGGGGGTCAATTACTAATTTCTTTTGTTCCATCCTTTCGCCCTGTCTCTTCTCCCACTTTAGCCAGATGGGTCCGCTGGCTCATGTCCTCCGCAGGCATTGACCTTTCGTTTGGAGCTCATTCTGTTCGGGGTGCGGCGGCATCCAGAGCTCTTTTATCGGGCAGTAATCTTCAAGATATCCTCAAAGCTGCGGATTGGTCTTCTTCTACTACCTTTTCTCGTTTCTATTTTAAACCCATTCTTCATGCTTCTGAGTCATTACTTTTATTGCGTTGAAATTGCAAAATATGAAGCCTCCTGTCTTGACATAAAATTCAGATTATTATAACCTTGGTGAATAAATAATCTTGATTTTATTAAAGACAGGAGGCGAATATTTTCCCTCCCTTTTCCTCTCCCAATACTAAAAATAAATAAATAAATAAATTTCTGATAAGAATAGTGGACTGTTATGTTTATTCTTTATATTTTATTCCTTGAATCTGTGTCTAAGAGAGCAACTATTATTGTCACTTTATTTTCTTTTACAGTTTAATTCGATGGATGGGATTTTCCTGATTTCTCTCAAGGCTTGACTAGGATCTCCAAAGTTCTGGATTCCTTCTTCCCGGGATGTTATTGATGTTCGTTCTTCTATAATCCTCTAGTTATCCACCAAAGAAAAGAGGAAGGATTTAGATTGTTCTGGACTCTTTATTGTGATGCTGTATCCTGATTGGTTATACACTGTTGCTGTGTGATTATTTTTTTCTTACTTTCAGTTTCTTTGCTGTTGTTTTTGGTGTCAGTAAAGAATTATGCAAAATATTCGCCTCCTGTCTTTAATAAAATCAAGATTATTTAGTCACCAAGGTTATAATAATCTGAATTATTCCCATGCAAAGTACAGTATATGGGGAGTTTGCATGGCATTTTAAATTCAAAGGATAAGTAGGTTATTGCATTTCAAATAATTTAGAATGGTTTTCATACATATTTTTTATCATTCCACAATGACATTGAAAGAGGTATAGCATCCTATTAAACTTGTAAAATTTAGCAACTTGAATAACTAATAAGAAGACTAACTGACCTTTGTAGCAGTCTTAACAAAATAAAACTACAGACGTTTTTGCTACTTTTATTTATGTGCTGAAGAATGATGAGAGTAAGCTTCTGCATAAGCAAAGGGTAGAGGAAATGTTTATTTGCAGGCATTTGCTCTGATTGGCTAGATATCCTGATGTATACCAATAGCATAGATCTAGTTATCTCCTGCTTACTACCTGGAGTTGAGGACTTTAGCTGCCTATGCCTTAAAGGGACAGTAAACACCTTGTAATTAGATAAATTAGGTAAAAGATAGGTTTGTCATCTTCTTGCTATAGAATAACATATCCACCAAATGTAAAAATGTTTAAATCAAGTTAACGTGTTTGCAGCATTTGTTTCTGAATAGTCAAACTCCACCTATCATTTGCCGTATTTGGAAGATAAGAATCATATGTTCATATTGCTAGTATAAAGTGATTTTTTTGTGATTGCTATCTGTTAGAGCCTTAAGAGGAAGATATGTAGCAGTGTAATTTTGCCCCTAGAGCTTAGTGTATAAAAAGTCAATAGGAGCTTATTCAACCTTCATCAAGAACATAAAAATGGGTAACACGGTACAACTCAAAGTGTTCATGGCATCTGATGTGTTGCTAATGGCTATTCTTTGTTGCAGAAAGGGTTAACCAACCCTACAAGGGTCATCTGCTTGTGACATGTAGGATTAATCAACGCTTTCCACTTTTAATCAGATTGGCACAGCCAAGCCATTTCAGGCAAGTCTGTGACTTAGTTCAGTGGGTACAAGGGTAAACAAAACATCCACAGTCTGTACTATACCCAGAAAATGCCCAAACAAAACTCACTTTAATGCCACCGACGCTAAATTATCTCTGCTGCCACTACTAGGTATTATTAAATGGGAAATCCTACTAGATTATACCACCAAAGCATAATTTCGCAAAAATCACTCTAAAAACACAATAATGTTATTAAAAGGACCATTAAATACAGTTGAAATGCATAATCAACAAAACACTTAGGGCCCAATTCTAAAAAGCTCTCTGGGCAGGTGAGATTCTATAAGAATGGTCGCCAGCCCTTTTATTTCCTGGTGGAATTATATAAAGCCACTTTCTCACCAAGGGGTATATACTGCATTTTCATATGGGGCAAAGAAGTATACATTACAAAGGTGCTCAATGAAAATCCTAGTTTAAAAATCATACAAAACAAATAATTGAACTACTCACACAAAAAATACTCATAAAAAATTGTATTGGAATGCAAGGGATGCCATTTTGAATTGCGTACCTTGCATTGAAGATTCAGTATACGGCGGCACCCATATGAAGAGGATGCTCCGCGTCGGATGTCTTCAGGATAGACCCGCTCCGCACCGCCAGGATGAGGATAGAAGGCGCCGCCTGGATGAAGGTGGAGCCACCAGGATGAAGATCCTTCAAGCGGGACTTCAGAAACTGCGAGTGGATCTTTGGGGGTTAGTTTTAGGATTTTTTAAGTTTTTTTTGGGTGAGTTTTTTTTTTTTAGTTTAGGGTTTGGGCTTTTCGTAAAAGAGCTAAATGCCCTTTTCAGGGCAATGCCCATACAAATGCCCTTTTTTAGAGTTAGGTTTTTTTCTTTTGGGGGGTTGGTTGGGTGGTGGGTTTTACTGTTGGGGGGTCTTTGTATTTTTTTACAGGTAAAAGAGCTGTTTAACTTAGGGCAATGCCCTAAAAAAGGCCCTTTTAAGGGCTATTAGAAGTTTATTGTAGGCTAGGGTTTTTTATTTTGTTTTTGTTTTTATTTTGGGGGGGCTTTTTTATTTTTATAGGGCTATTAGATTAGGTGTAATTCTTTTTTATTTTTGATCATTTTGTTTGTTATTTTTCGTAATTTAGTGTTTGTTATTTTTTGTAATTTAGCCTTTTTTATTTTTTGTAATTAGATAGTTTGTAATTTTTAGTGTAGTGTTAGGATTTTTGTAATGTGTAATATAGTTTATTTAATTGGTAGTTATTTTAGTTTTAGTTTAATAGTTGTATTAGTTTAATTGTTAGTTTAAACTTAGTTTTTTTAATTTGACAGGTAAGTTTTAATTTAATTTAAGATAGGAAAATTGTAATTTTATTATAACTTAGGGGGCGTTAGGTTTAAGGGTTACTAGTTGAAATTAGTTTATTGCAATGTGGGGGGCTTTCAGTTTAGGGGTTTATAGGTTTATTTAGTATATTTCGTTGTGGGGGGTTTAGGGGTTAATAGGTTTATTATAGTGGCGGCGAAATTAGGGGTTAATAACTTTAGTATAGTGGGGGCGATGTGAGTGGACGGCAGATTAGGGGTTTATAATATTTAAATAGTGTTTGCGATGCAGGAGGGCGGCGGTTTATGGATTAATAACTTTATTATAGTGGCGGCGATGTTGGGGAGCGGCGGAATAGGGGTTGATAACTTTAATATAGTATTTGTGATGCGGGAGGACCTCGGTTTAGGGGTTAATAGGTAGTTTATGTGTGTTTAGTGTAGTGTTGTAAGTTTTACGCTACAAAACTGTTACATAAAACTCATAAGTAAAGTGTTACAATTTGTAACAGTTTACTTATGAGTTTTATGTAACAGTTTTGTAGCGTAAAACTCATAACTACTGCTCTTAGATGGCGTTCCGGATCTTGTCGTTATCGGGTGTAACACTAGCTTTTTAGCCAGAACGCAAAATTTGTAATGGCTGCGCTATGGAAGTCCCATGAAAAAAACATAATTTTTACGTGTGCAGGACTGACGTTGCGTTACAGGCTAAAAGGCTTGCGGTACAGCTATACCGACAAGACTTGTAATGGCTGTGGTTCTGTTTTAACGCTGAAATTTCATATTTTCAGCGTTAAAACACAAATGCACAACTCGTAATCTAGGTGATTGTTTTTTCTTGCATTTGAAAAGCGTTTTTTTGAGTATCCTGATAAAAGCTAATTACTCTGAAAGGAAAACCTATGCATATGAAAATAACAGTGAATTTAAGGTACAGTGCATTGAAAACATCATAATTTGGTTTCTATTAGGCATTATAATAAAGTTTAAATATACACCGGGGTTTCCCTCTATATTCATCGCAAACTTTTACCTAACAGAGAGCTTTCTTTATTTCTACGGGAATTATCTTGTCACATGCAGGGACAGCCCCTATTTTATAGAATTCCATGAGGGCTGCTCCTGCGAGTGTCAGCATGTAAAACCACGTCTAGACTTGCAAATTTAATAGAATCGACCCCTTAGGCATAATTTCAAATGAGTAGTAGATTTTTTTCTGACAAATTTCACTGTTAATTTTTCTTTCCCCCTCATGTGACAGCCATCAACCAATTACGAAATGCATATACATATATACTGTGAATTCTCACACATCCTCAGTAGGAGCTGTGCAGTATCTTCTGTAATATGGTTCAAATTTTACACAAAGGCAAAACATAATAAAGGAATATTTATTATGAACACAAATAGTCACAGTGCATTTATATAAAAAAATAATTAATAGACACAATCATACAAAGCAAACACTTTAAAATATAAGGGATAAAATAACATAACCTATAACTTTACCAGCATAGATTTCTGTTCCAAGGGAAATTGCCATGAAAGATGGTCACTTAAGCTGTAGCAGCCTCCCATGTAAAATGACAACATGAACTAAATTTTTAAAAGAAAAAGGGCGGAACTCTCCAGCACGCCAAAATCTCTCTCATTTATGTATGTGAAGCAGTTCTGTTACGCTTACACTTTGTGCATTTTATTTTATATTACTATACATTTAAGATTGGGTCTTTCTCATTTGTATTTTAATACATTCAAATTTTGATCTAGCAGTGATTTTACACATTTAGATTATGTTTTAAAAGTTTTTGTGTTACTTTAAGAACTTAGGATCATACTTTGTATATTTCTGTGTGTCTTACAAATTACATTGCATTTTGTTTTTTCTCCATAGTAAACTGACAGTTTCAGAAAGTGGGAGGGACAGGGCAGTTGCCTGGGCTGAACAAGGGAATTCCGAGTATATGTCAGAAGCTCTCTCACAAGTGTCACTTTTTAAGCATTTTAAACAAGATGGTGTCACTGATTTGTCTCGCCAGCTATACGCAGGTGAAGTTTGCTCAAAATTCACAATACATTTATTTTAACTAACAGAAAAGTAATATATACATTTCAGTTTAATTTGGAATTGATGCAGAGTCTATTTATCAGCCCCAGGGGTTCACCTACTCTCTCCCATGTGAAATTTTGTATCCCAGAGAGCTTCATTGCTTTCTATGTAAGGCATCTCTCATCTCTCTGGGGTTTCCAGGTTCCCCCCTTTTTTTAGAAAATTCAGTGAGTTCTGCCCCTGTGAAGTGAGCACTATATTCTCTCTCCAAACTAGAGAATGTTTGCTTATCTGGTACCTAGACAGTAATGTTACGCTCTAGGAAACTGACGTTTTTCAGTTTTAATTTAAATAGAAGACATGCAAAGTGCAATCTAATTTTTAAAAGATACACACACACACACACATATATATATATATGTGTGTATATATATATATATATATATATATATATATATATACAGACACACACAAAGTATGAGCCCAATATGTTAGTTACACAGAAACTGTGAAGGCATAATCAGACTTTGTATATTCACAATCCTAAATACACTGCTGTATACAAAATAAAATACAAAATAGAAAGTGCAAAGTTTCAATGTAATAAAATGTAATCTGAAGTGTAAATTTATATAAAATAGAAAGCACAAAGTGTAAATGCAGCAGAACTGCTATGTTATGCAGTGCTATATTGCACTGGGATTGTCTCTCCTTTACATACAGAAATGCAGGGAATGCCTCTTAGAGAATTAAAGCAAAATCGGCCTTTTGAATATTTGACTAGGGATCTCACAGTGCTGGATGATCATTTAAGAATATCTCACCTGAGCAGAGAGGTTTTGAATATCAGGGCCCCAGAGAGAAGACAAGGAATGTAGTTACCCGTTTTATGGCTGGCCATAAACCAGCTTCCAAGCCTTTCTAAAAGTATATGATCCTTTATACTTCTACTTAGATACATTAAAGGAACATGAAACCCAAAATGTTTCTTTCATTATTCAGAAAGATAATACAATTTTAAACAACTTTCCAATTTTCTTCTACTATTTAATTTGCATCCTTCTCTTGCTATCCTTTGCTGAAAGGTTTATCTAGGCAAGCCCAGGAGCAGCAGAGAACCTAGGTTCTAGCTCTTGATTGGTGGCTGAATATATATATATATATATATATATATATATATATATATCAATTGTGATTGGCTCACCCATGAGTTCAGTTAGAAACCATTAGTGCATTGCTGCTTCTTCAACAAATGATATCAAGAGAATGAAACAAATTAATATAATAGAAGTAAATTAGAAAGTTGTTTAAAATTGTATTTTTTATCTGAATCATGAGAGAAAAATGTTGGGTTTTATGTCCCTTTAAGTACCAATACACTATTGATCAGTGACATCATAAAACCATGTGGATTATTTTAATACCAAACATGACATGTTTTTATTATTTGGTCACCTACTAACATAAAACACTGAGATATCCTAGACTGTCTTCAATCCTATTAGTGATGTGTATTTTGTAATATCTGTTGACAGTCAAACATCTGACAGGTTTTTAAAAGGGGTCTGAGAGTGGCAATAAACAGCAGACATCCCAAGTCTCCCGGAAGCTCCTGGAGTCTCCTGCATTCAAATACCTCCTCCCTGACGCCCGCAAATTAATTGAACTCTTCCGGAAGGCAGCTGAACCCAAGTCAAGTGGTAATTTATTAATATTATTTCTTCAGCTAACATAGCGTGCATAACGATTTTTTGTGTGATATCTGACAACACAAAACAAATCGTTATGCACGCTCTCTGTTACTAGGCAGAGTACTCTCACTGTGCGTGTTCTACGTTTTCGTGATTGGCTGCTTTACTGGTCCACTTCCTGTGTTGCTGTGGTAACCACCCGGTACAGCTAGTAGTTAGTGCAGACGACGTCATAGGATTGAAGTAAGTGGGACACATGTCAGATCATGTCGTTAATAGTATTGTTTTATGTTATACGCATCTAGCCTGGTAACTAACTAGACTTAATCAACTGGATTTTAACATCCTCAAAGCTCAAATAAGAACCCAAATCTAGAAAGTTAGGTAAGTACTGAATTGAAAATGACAGGCATACAAAATAAAGGTGTAAAATAATTTAATATTGTCACTTTGTTGATGATTTGCGTGGCATATTTATAATATATGTGACAGTTGTTTTAGGACCTCTTTTTGAATCTTCTATCACTACTTGGCACCTTTGACATGCTTTTTAGCCAGTCAGAATAAAGAGTCACACACTTTAGGGGAACTATGTGTGTATATATATATATATATATATATATATATATATATATATATATATATATTAATAAAGAGTCACACGTTAGGGGAACTATTTTATATATATATATATATACAGTAGTAGTTTAGTCTATCACCACCATTTTTTCTACATATATACACATGAATGTATAATACATTCATTTGTATATATGCAGAAAAAATGGTGTTTTGAATGTTTTTTTTTGGGGAGAGTATTTTTATTGCACATGTAATTTTTTTCCATACCTTTTTTTTTTTTTTTTTTTCCGCGAAAGGATATATGTCCTTTTCAGTGACTCAAAGGAATTATCTTTTTAACCAAAACAAGAAACTTTCTCAATCCACAACATCCCAGGTACTATTTATCTCAGGATATTATCATGACATTCTTGCTTCCTTAGATATTAGCAAAACAACTAAATTACCTCTAAAGCTATATGAATCACAACACACAGAAGGATATGGTAAAATATGTTGCATGACTAACATCTTACCATGATGGGGGAACACCCCAGAAAGGGTCATGGTTATAATGTTATATTTGACCCTGCTGGGATAGTGACATCACTAAAGTCAAATGGGAACACAGAAGAGAAGATGGCAGTGACTTGAGCGATAGATACAGAATGGTCATAGACATTTCTATGCAATGTTTTTTATCTACAAAAAAACAGTGGACTTGGTTGAAGATTTGCCTATGAGTTAGATAAGAATCCTAAACACACACACACTAGGCTACACAGCAATGCTTTATAAACAGGAAGACACATATCCTAATTCAACCTAAGTAAAGACATAAATTTAACTGAGAAAATTTTGCCAAAACTTAAAAAAAGTTATAGTTAACAGAACAGTGTCCATGCAACTAGAGAGAACTAAAGGACTTTTAAAAAGAAGAATGGACAAAATATCCATGAACTAAATATATAAGGTTGTTAGAGAATAAGACACAAACGGCTAGATTACGAGTTTTGCGGCAAGCTGAAAAAGCAGCGTTAACAGGTCCTAACGCTGCCTTTTCACTACTGCTGCTATTAAGAGTCTTGCAGGTTTAGGGGCACCGCACACTTCTTTGGCCTTACCGCAAACCGACTTACGTAAACTCCTGGGAGGCCAAAAAATGAGTGGTACAGCCTCTACCTCCAAGATTCCTAACACATTCTAAAGTCAGTAGTTATGAGTTTTATACTACAACACTGTAGCATAAAACTCATAACTAAAGTGCTAAAAAGTACACTAACACCCATAAACGACCTATTAACTTCTAAACCGAGGCTCTCCCGCATTGCAAACATTATAATAAAATTTTTAACCCCTAATCTGCCGCTCCGGACATTGCCGCCACTAGAATAAACATATTAACCCCTAAACCACCACACTCCCGCCTTGCAAACACTAGTTAAATATTATTAACCCCTACTCTGTCGCCCTAACATCGCCGCCACCTACATTATACTTCTTAACCCCTAATCTTCCGCTCCGGACATCACCGCAACGTATATTATATTTATTAACCCCTAATTTGCTGCCACAACATCGCTGCCACCTACCTACATTTATTAACCCCTAATCTGCCACCCCCAACGTCTCGGCCACGATTCTAAATTTATTAACCCCTAAACCTAAGTCTAACCCTAACACCCCCTAACTTAAATATAATTGAAATATAAATAAAATTACTATCATTAACTAAATTATTCCTATTTAAAAATAAATACCTATAAAATAAACCCTAAGATAGCTACAAAATAACTAATAGTTACATTGTATCTAGCTTGGGGTTTGTTTTTATTTTACAGGCAAGTTTGTATTTATTTTAACTAGGTAGAATAGTTACTAAATAGTTATTAACTATTTAATAACGACCTAGCTAAAATAAACACAAATTGACCTGTAAAATAAAACCTAACCTGTTACAATAACACCTAACACTACACTGCAATTAAATAAATTAACTAAATTAAATACAATAAAATAAATTAAATTAAATTAGCTAAATCACAAAAAAAAACACTAAATTACAGAAAATAAAAAACAAATTACACATCTTTAAACTAATTACACCTAATCTAATAGGTAAAAGAGCTGATTTCTTTGGGGCAATGCCCCGCAAAAGGCCCTTTTAAGGGCTATTGATAGTTTAGTTTAGGCTAGGGTTTTTTTTTATTTTGGGGGGGGCTTTTTTATTTTGATAGGGCTATTAGATTAGGTGTAATTAGTTTAAAGATCTGCAATTTGTTTTTTATTTTCTGTAATTTAGTGTTTGTTTTTTGTGTGATTTAGCTAATTTAATTTAATTAATTGTATTTAAATTAGTTAATTTATTTTATTGTAGTGTAGTGTTAGGTTTTATTGTACAGGTCAATTTTTTATTTATGTTAGCTAGGTAGTTATTAAATAGTTAATAACTATTTAGTAACTATTCTACCTAGTTAAAATAAATACAAACTTGTCTGTAAAATAAAAATAAACCCTAAGCTAGATACAATGTAACTATTAGTTATATTGTAGCTAGCTTAGGGTTTATTTTATAGGTATTTTGTTTTAAATAGGAATAATTTAGTTAATGATAGTAATTTTATTTATATTTATTTTAATTATATTTAAGTTAGGGGGTGTTAGGGTTAGGGTTAGACTTAGGGGTTAATACATTTAATATAATGGCGGCGACATTGGGGTGGCAGATTAGGGGTTAATAAGTGTAGGTAGGTTGCGGCAATGTAAGGGGCAGCAGATTAGGGGTTAATACATATAATGTAGATGTTGGAGGCAGCAGATTAGGGGTTAATAAGTATAATGTAGGTGGCAGCAGTGTCCGGAGCGGCAGGTTGGGGGTTAATAAGAATAATGTAGGTGTCGGCGATGTCGGGGGCGGCAGATTAGGTGCTAATAAGTGTAAGATTAGGGGTGTTTAGACTCGGGGTTCATGTTAGGGTGTTAGGTACACATAAAATGTGTTTTCCCATAGGAATCAATGGGGCTGTGTTACTGAGATTTACGCTGCTTTTTGGCAGGTGTTAGACTTTTTCTCAGCCGGCTCTCCCCATTGATGTCTATGGGGAAATCGTGCACGAGCACGTACAGCCAGCTCACCGCTCACTTAAGCTGCGCTGGTATTGAAGTGCGGTATGGAGCTCAGTTTTGCTCTACGCTCACTTCTTGTCTTTTAACGCCGGGTTTGTAAAAACCTGTAATACCAGCGCTGCAGGTAAGTGAGCAGTGAGAAAAAACTGCACGGTAGCACCACATAGCTCATAACGCAAAACTCGTAATATGGCCGAAAGATTCTGACCTAATTACTTTAAATGTTTTGGTGACTTAAATAAATAAAGCTTATTTTTGTGTGTTGTAATGCATATGTTGTGTGAAAGGGAAATAATCTGAATTCTTATTTTTTCATACATATTGCAAAATAAAGTCCTTGAAGGTGTATACTTACGCAATCAATTTTAGAACATTGTATTTCTATTCCCATTCCATATATGTTGTGAAAATAGTCAGAATCATAGATTGTTTTCCCTGTTCTGTTGCAAAAGACAGAACACTGAGTTCCTGACATAATTTTTGCTTTGTAAATATTTAAGACTTAAAGGGAAAGTCAACACCAGAATATTTGTTGTTTTAAAAGATGGATAATCCCTTAACCTCTTAAGGACATATGACTAGTGATGTTGCGAATAGTTCGCCGGCGAATAGTTCCCGGCGAACATAGCATGTTCGCGTTCGCCGCGGACGGCAAACATATGCGATGTTCGATCCGCGCCCTATTCCTCATCATTGAGTAAACTTTGACCCTGTACCACACAGTCAGAAGACACATTACAGCCAATCAGCAGCAGACCCTCCCTCCCAGACCCTCCCACCTCCTGGACAGCATCCATTTTAGATTCATTTGGAAGCTGCATTCTTAGTGAGAGGAGGGACAGTGTAGCTGCTGCTGATTTAATAGGGAAATCGATAGCTAGGCTAGTGTATTCAGTGTCCACTACAGTCCTGAAGGACTCATCTGATCTCTGCTGTAAGGACAGCACCCCAAAAAGCCCTTTTTAGGGCTAGAACATCAGTCTGCTTCTTTTTTTTTTTTCCCTGTGTAATCTAATTGCAGTTGCCTGCCTGCCAGCGTGTGTGTCAGGCTCACAGCGTATACTGTGCCCACTTGCCCAGTGCCACCACTCATATCTGGTGTAGCAGTAGTGTACATTTAAAAAAAACAACACTTTTTTGACTGTGAAATAATAGCAGACAGCTGCCAGTACCCAAGATGGCCGCCAATAAGGCAGATGGGGAGGGTTAGAGAGCTGTTTTTTTTTTTGGGGGGGGGGGGGGTCAGGGAGGTTGGGGGCTAAGGGGGGATGCTACACCACAGCATATGTAAATATGCTAAAAAAAAATTAAACATTTTTAAAAACCTTTTATTTTAGTACTGGCAGACTTTCTGATGCGCAGCAGCATTTAGCGGCCTTCTAATTACCAGAAAGCAACGCCAAAGTCATATATGTCTGCTATTTCTGAACAAAGGGGATCCCAGAGA
The DNA here is from genome assembly GCF_027579735.1 of Bombina bombina. NCBI lineage: Eukaryota > Metazoa > Chordata > Amphibia > Anura > Bombinatoridae > Bombina > Bombina bombina. The sequence continues at coordinate 517,686,912 of NC_069499.1, read as the reverse complement.
AGCATTTACAACCATTTGTGCCATAATTGCATAAGCTGTTTGTAAATAATTTCAGTGAGAAACCTAAAATTGCAAAAAAATTTAATTTTTTTTTAAAATTTGATCGCATTTGGCGGTGAAATGGTGGCATTAAATATACCAAAATGGGCCTAGATCAATACTTTGGGTTGTCTACTACACTACACTTAAGCTAAAATTAACTCTACAAGCTCCCTACATGCTCCCTAATTAACCCCTTCACTGCTGGGCATAAAACACGTGTGGTGCGCAGTGGCATTTAGCAGCCTTCTAATTACCAAAAAGCAACGCCAAAGCCATATAAGTCTGCTATTTCTGAACAAAAGGGATCCCAGAGAAGCATTTACAACCATTTGTGCCATAATTGCATAAGCTGTTTGTAAATAATTTCAGTGAGAAACCTAAAATTGCAAAAAAATTTAATTTTTTTTTAAAATTTGATCGCATTTGGCGGTGAAATGGTGGCATTAAATATACCAAAATGGGCCTAGATCAATACTTTGGGTTGTCTACTACACTACACTTAAGCTAAAATTAACTCTACAAGCTCCCTACATGCTCCCTAATTAACCCCTTCACTGCTGGGCATAAAACACGTGTGGTGCGCAGTGGCATTTAGCAGCCTTCTAATTACCAAAAAGCAACGCCAAAGCCATATAAGTCTGCTATTTCTGAACAAAAGGGATCCCAGAGAAGCATTTACAACCATTTATGCCATAATTGCATAAGTTGTTTGTAAATAATTTCTGTGAGAAACCTAAAGTTTGTGAAAAAGTGAACAATTTTTTTTTATTTGATCGCATTTGGCGGTGAAATGGTGGCATGAAATATACCAAATGGGCCTAGATCAATACTTTGGGTTGTCTACTACACTACACTTAAGCTAAAATTAACTCTACAAGCTGCCTACCTACATGCTCCCTAATTAACCCCTTCATTGCTGGGCATAAAACACCTGTGGTGCGCAGTGGCATTTAGCAGCCTTCTAATTACCAAAAAGCAACACCAAAGCCATATAAATCTGCTATAATGGCATGTCTGGCACACAGTGTTGGGGCAAGGGTCCATCTGACCACTGATCCCTGGTCTGCAAAGCATGGTCAGGGCAGGTATATCACCTACACTGCGCACTGTGAAGCGGGCGTAACCCTTACACTACCTGATCGATACAACATTATACCTGATGTTTTAAAGCACGTTATTCCAAACAATTTAGGAATGTTAGGTGATTTATGCCCTTTATGGATTAAAACCAGACTCAGCATCAACTATTTAATTTTCCATGGGAGTTTTGCCATGGATCCCCCTCCGGCATGCCACAGTTCAGGTGTTAGTCCCCTTGAAAAAACTTTTCCATCACTATTGTGGCCAGAAAGAGTCCCTGTGGGTTTTAAAATTCGCCTGCCTATTGAAGTCTATGGCGGTTCACCCGGTTCGCCCATTCGCAAACTTTTGCGGAAGTTTGCATTCGCCGTTCGCGAACCCAATTTTTTAGGTTTGCGACATCACTACATATGACGGAATTGTTCCGTCATAAAACAATTGAGCAAACTGAAAGCTGTGTCCTTAAAGGGTTAATTACCAATTCCCCAGTTTTGCATAACCAACAGTTATAATTACACACATTTTACCTCTGTAATTACCTTGTATCTAAGCCTCAGCAGACTGCCCCCTTATTTCAGTTCTTTTGACAGACTTGTATTTTAGCCAATCAGAGCTGTCTCCAGGGTAAATTCACATGCATGATCTCAATGTTATCTATATGAAACACGTGAACTAATGCCCTCTAGTGGTGAAAATGCATTTAGATTAGAGGCGGCCTTCAAGGTCCAAGAAATTAGCATATGAACCTCCTAGGTTTAGCTTTCAACTAAGAATTCCAAAGAACAAAGCAAAATTGGTGATAAAAGTAAATTGGAAAGTTGTTTAAAATTACATGCCCTATTTGAAACATGAAAGTTTTTTTTGGGACTTGACTGTCCCTTTAAAGAGATATGAAACCCAAAATGTTACATTTAGCCACCCAGGTCTGAACCAAAAAATGGGCCAGTTCCTAAGTTTACATTCCTGCTTTTCAAATAAGGATACCAAGTGAATGAAGAAACATTAATAGGAGTAATTTAGAAAGTTGCTTAAAATTGCATGCTCTATCTGTATCATGAAAGAAAAAAATGTGGGTTTCATATCCTTTTAAGGAATCTCACCTTTTCTTTCTGCTACTATTTTTATTCAATGCTTCTCATCTACATTTTACAAACTGAAAATGGATAAGAATGGAGTAGTGGCGTGATACATTTACTTATTATAAAGGGTTAATTTGGTAACAAACTTTAAAAATGTACTTAAATAGAAAGACTTAATTCTAAATATATTTTGACATCACTTTCAAGTACTTTGGATAATTCTTATGCATCTACTTCTAAGCCATTCTAATTCAATTTATTAATTAAAAAAACAAATAGAAAATTATATAAACCCCAAACCTAAATTGTTTTAAAGGGATATGAAACCCAAAATATGTATTTCATGATTCAGATAGACCATGCAATTTTAAACAACTTTCTAATCTACTTCTATCAGAAATGTTTCTTTGTTTTCTTGGTATCTTTTGATGAAAAGTATGGACGTATGCTTAGAAGCTGGCCCATTTCAGGAGCACTATATGGCAGCTGTTTTGCAAGAATGTTATCCATTTGCAAGAGCACTAAATGGCAGCATTATTTCCTGACATTTAGTGCTTCAGATGCGTACCTAGGTATCTCTTCAACACAGAATACCATGGGAATGAAGCAAATTGGATTTTTTCCCCCCAAAATGTTATGCTCTGTCTGAATCACAAAAGAAAATGTCTGGGTTTCATATCCTTTTAAGCTGCAGATTGACAAGTTCTCAATCAGAGAATATGTACGGGTGCAATTGGTAGACTGGGTAAGTAGCAGGAACAGCTTATTAAAAGTTTGGTTGCGGGCTTGATCTTGCAAGTCTGCACCTCAGGGTCTCAGAAGCTGCAAATGAAGTTTAACATATTTACCCTAAAATCTATTTAAAAATCATGGGCTCCATTACATATACAGCGCAGGCTTCGGCACAAGCGTTGAAACCCACGCCACCCGTAATTTCACCTTGCACATCGGGGTATTACATATAATGCGCCGTTAGATGCTAGACTGGCGTAAGTAGGACAAACTTGCGATCTTCTGAAATGTGCACAAATACACATTTTAGTCGTCGCAAGTAACTTACGCCAGTCTTGTGTCCACGGAAAGTGTCAAAAAAGAGTCGTTTTATGCAAATTAGGTTAACACGTGTAAAAACGAACCTGGAATTCAAATAAAAAAGCAACACGTAATTACGATATTCAAATTCATATATAAACCCATGCACAGCCGCCATTTTCTTCAGTGTGTTGGGATTGTTCGTTGAGCTACAACACACTACACTGGAGTGGAGGATTAGTCAGAGTAGACAGAGAGGCGCAAACAGAGGAGTTAGGTCGCATTGTTGTTGAGTAAGCTTGTATACTTACACATATTCTTACATATTGCACACATTGCATACATACATATACAAATACACCACACTTTTTTTCTAACACCTCACACATATTTTATTTGAGTTTTACAGTGTGATAGGCTGAAAATTTGGTTGTGATTGTGTGTGATTGAACTGGGAGTGTAAGTGTGTGATTTAGTGTGAGGATGGCAGGGAGAGGTAGGGAGGAGGGGAGAGGAGTGGCAGGGAGAGGAGTATTGGAGAGGACAGGAGGAGCAGTGGGGTCCCCGTCAGGGCGTAAGTGGAGTGGGGAGAGCCAGAAGGGATGATGGGAGAGAAGATGTCCGAGAGCCCCAGAGAGCAGGCACATCCAGGAGAGGGACAGAGGGTGCACATGGGAACAGAAGGGGGTTGGAGGGAGAGGATAGGGAGGAACCCACAGCAGGGACATCACAGGGAGGAAGCCAAGTGGCCATGTAGAATGAGAGGCTGAGATGTCCCAACTTCTCATTTGCAGAAAATGTTGCCCTTGTCCAGGCCATCATGGACAATTACAGTGCCCTCTTCGGGCAGGAGAAGGGGAAAGGCATTGCCAAAAAGAGAAAAACTGCATGGTTGGTGGTAGAGGATACTGTCAACAGTGTGGCCCCGCAGAGGAGAACTGTTGAGGGCCTGAAAAAGCACTGGAATGACTGCAAGAGGCAGGTCAAAGAAAAGATGGGGCAGGAAGCTATGCACCAGAAGGGAACAGGCGGGGGTCCATCCCTGGATATAGAGTATAATACCTGGCAGGAGATGATATGCCGGTCCCTGAGTATCACAGCAGTCCGTGGACTTTCAGGGGCTGCAACCACAGCACAGCATGCTGGTGAGTAACATCCCACACACCAGTATTATATGTATTTGAGATATAACATCCTTTAATATCACACATTCATGTACACGATGAGGAGCATGGTATTTGGCGTACTAACAAAAACATCTACAATTATACTTGACATTACTGCTACTTAACAGAATGCAATTCATGAAATGAGGTGGAATAGTGCAATACTAACATGTCTCAGAGTAACACAGGCCACAAGCCACATGTAATTGTATGCCCACATGGACATATATCTGACTGTACTAATCCCTCTCATCCTTTGACTCCTCCACAGAACCTCCTGTCACGAGGATGCAAACATCCATGCCACCACCACCACCAGTCTTCAGGCAACTGCAAGAACAGTATGCTCCCAGGTATGAGCATGGTTGGATGGCTTCAGTTGAGGACCCGGGAGTGATGCCACCGCCATTGACATATGACCCCTGGCAAGATTCCTGGCCAGAGGAATATCCTTCCTTTGGCTTTGAGGGGGAGCCAAGACAGCCACAAAAGGTCCATGTATTCCCCCCCCCCCCACAACACAATCTCATGTTAGTCATGGATTATACCTACAGACTATGTCACAAGAAGTGCTAATTGGAGAGGCTGAGTGGTTACACACTGGTCATCAGTGGGGCTATCAATCAACCATGAGAGCTCCTCCATCCTCATCCATGGGATGACCTCCCTCATCCATGGGACAAGCTCCACCATCTGCAGATGTAAATATATCCGAAACTACAGCTGCACCTCAAGCACCATCAGATGCAGCTGAACCTGCCCCACAAGCACCAGTAGATGCAGGTGAACATGCCCATCAAGCACAAGCAGATGCAGGTGAACATGCCCAACAAGCACCAGTAGATGCAGGTGAACATGCCCAACAAGAATAAGAAGATGCAGGTGAACATGCCCAACAAGCAACTAGAAGCCTTGTTGCTCAAGAGTCTGTGTATGCATTGTGTTCTCCCCTGGGTGAGGAATACATTGCACTCCAGAGGATGCTCATAACAAGCACTGAGAGCATACAAAGAGGCCAAGAGAGGTTCTTCAGGAGGCCAGAGAGAATAAAAACAATGTAGCATAGAGCTGCAGAGGGACATGGCAGCATCGTTAAGTGCAAGTGTTCAGAACCAGTCACAGATGATGCGAATTCTGTCTGATATGCAGATGGACAAAAGATGGAGAGAACAAAATCAAATTTTGGGTGTGTTGGTTGAGCACTTTACACACTAGCAGGACATTGCCTCCAGCCTATCATCTGTGGCCAGCACCCCAGCAGAAACACCAAAATCTTCTAAAACCAGGAAAACCAGGAAATCCACTACAGGCACCTCAGCTCCCTCATACAAGAAGCCAAATAAATAAATATTATTATAGTTCACCATAAACCTTGTCCTCTGTTATTTACCATGTAATTTTCAGACACATTCATGTAAGGTGTGTTTTATTACACTAATATTGTTAAAACATATAGTATGACCTGTGTCATAAACATGATAAGGTAATATAATGTTTATGACATATTCTTGTACTATAACTCACATCCACAATAGTTGTTAATGAAGGGTACATATAGTAATATTCACTTCTAAGATGTAAATCAATGTATCTCACATCCAATATAAATTGACACATGGGTATATATAATACTGATGTTACTGATAGGTGTGCATTATCAGGTGTTTTAAGGCTGTAGGTGAGAGGTTGTGTTGTTTGTGATTTGTTTGACACAATTGCAAAGAGGCGGACTTCAAGGTCTTAGAAATTATCATATGAGCCATCCTAGGTTTATCTTTCAACTAAGAATACCAAAAGAACAAAGCAAAATTGGTGTTCGAATTAAATTGGAAAGTTGTTTGAATGACATGCATGGCATGCCCTATTTGAAACAAGGTGGTTTTCTTTGGACTTGACTGCCCCATTATATATTGTAGCATCAATGCCAAGCTGTGTTAACAGTAGAATAAATTACACTCTCAATGGGTTCTAAAGAGATAAAGGTAATACAATTATGATTTCACATTGTTCTCTCCAAGTATTGGTGATTGTTTTAAGAAGAAATATAAAGTAAATAAGCAAGTATATGTACAAAATGTGCTAAAGTAATGAGATATGATTATACCTACAAGATCCATGCATTTGATTAGGTTGTGGCTTCAAAATACAAAATCAGCTATTTCAAATACACAAATAAAGCTTAAAAAACAAATCTCATAGTATACTGTCCCTTTAAGTATTTGAGATGCTGCTTAAATGTATGTGTTTCTTAAGACTTCCAGGGAGTTACGTTGTTTTTTTTTAGTCAGTGCAAGGGTTGCTGCGCCTGCAATGTGTGGCGAGATGAGAATGGAGTAGATTTTCTGAATTCTGTGCGCTTAAGTCCTTACACTGTATATTGGATACCAAATTGCGCGGATGTTCTATGTTAATCTATGGAAGAAAAAAATACGGCCGATGGGTTAAATATACACAAGTAACTTGTATGCTACGCCATATATGTAATACCAAAATCACGTAAAAAACGGTGGCGCAGGCTTTTGTGGGTGATGCCGCATATGTAATGGGGCCCCATGTATTGTTACAGACTTTTTTTTATTATTATTTATTGAGGACATAAAGAAAAACGTCATCGTGTTAAACAATCCACATTTGCATACACCATAAGTATTGCTGTTTACAAGTAAAGAATCTGCATTATTAACAAAGTGGTTTATCTCATTTAACATTCATAGTTGTTCATACAAAGTGATTGTCCTCATTTTTGTCCCTTATATAAGCAAACCGGACCTTTCTTGGGTCGCGCGAAACAGCAAGTAAACAGTAATTTAGGGAGATTACAGTTACAAGGAAGAAACATTCAGAATAGCAACTACTGAATCAATCATCCTAAATGATTGAAAATATGTCCTTTAGTACTGTTTTCTACCTTGTGGGAAAAACAGATAATGCATGAAATGCAGAGAAACTCCAGGTGGAGTGTGAAAGGAAGCGCAGAGCACTGCATGTGGGCCATAAAAAAACATTTTGGGACACTATAGGAGAAATTGTGGCATAGCTTGACCCTTGTCAATAAACTCCTAAACAGCAAAAGTCTTAGAAGGAGTAGGTTCAGAAAGCAGTGACATTTTTTAATAAAAATTAACACATGAAAAACATTACTGTCTCTTTAAATTTTAAAATGTAACATTTTGTTTTTGTGTGCAGAAATAAACTAAAACAGTACATAATCACTGCAGAAACTAGCTACACCTCAGCTAAACCTTGCTGAGGTGCCCATCTGCCTCTCTAGTACCTAAACTTTATTTCATTTTGGTGTGCATAACAGCATTGAAAGGGACAGTCTACACCAGAATTTTTATTGTTTTAAAAGATAGATAATCCCTTTATTACCCATTCCCCAATTTTGCATAACCAACACAGTTATGATAATATACTTTTAACCTCTGTGATTATCTTGTATCTAAGCCTCTGCAAACTGCCCCTTTATTTCAGTTCTTTTGACAGACTTGCAGTCTAGCCAATCGGTGCCTGCTCCCAGATAACTTCACGTGCACGAGCACAGTGTTATCTATATGAAATACGTGAACCAACACCCCCTCTAGTGGTGGAAAACTGTTAAAATGCATTCTGAAAAGAGGTGGCCTTCAAGGTCTAAGAAATTAGCATATGAACCTCCTAGGTTAAGCTTTCAACTAAGAATACCAAGAGAACAAAGCAAAATTGGTGATAAAAGTAAATTGGAAAATTGTTTAAAATTACATGCTCTATCTGAATAATGAACGTTTATTTTTGCCTAGACTGTCCCTTTAACATAACAATCATTACTGCTTCTAAAATAAAAAGTCCGGAACGTAGCTGTAACGTTGTCCGGTCCCATTTATATGGTAACATTAAGCATGGTGCTTAGCAGTAACTTTTCCAGAATTGAGAACGCCTCCGTTACTGTCTTTTCTTTTTATACAATTTGGTTGTAAAAAGGTCCGGAACGCAACTGTAACGCTGTCAGGACCCACTTTTCAAAAAACACAAAAGTTTGTGCTACACAGTCCTTCCGTTTCCAAATGGAATTGGAGGAAGTGCGTGCAGTCCAAACTGGCGCCACACGAAGCTCCGCCCATCATGGGCGTAACAACCAACAAGCTCCCAGTCGCTATTACTATTGTTGTAACAACTACGCCACCGGGAGCTAACTGAACATGCAATAAACCTGGGGGCAAATTTGGCTACCGCTTCTCTGATCGCAGCTTAGCCCAAATAAATGTGAACACAATATCACCTCCCACTGAGTCCTTTTACCCGCAGCCCAAGTGATAAAGTCCCCCAAATATAAGCCACCTAATCAGTCTCTTTAGCCCCAGTGCCTGCTAATAAGGTGCTGTCACCGAAATACCCTCCTTTTATATGTAGGAGTTCTTCCCCCAATTAAATAAAGTGCCCCACTTCCTCTGAGATCTTTATTACAGACCCAGAATAAAAAAGTCAGCACTTACCTTTAAAATCTGCCTGACAGCAGGGCAGCTCAGCAGGTCTGAGAGGTCCTCTCCCTCACATAGCCCTGTGGAAAAAGGATAAAGCCTGAGTAATCTTACTAGGCTATCAGGATTAGGGCAGCATCAATGTATGGGAGGCGCAGTGAGAATTATGCCCCACAAGTTCCCATTGCTCTAAAGCCACCAATGCTCTACTGAAGAGACTGATATGGACAATCTTGTACTACTTTAAAAATAATAAACTCTTGATTAAAGAATCTTATCTAACACCTCACTTTACCACTTCCTATCACTAACGTAGGCAAAGAGAATGACTGGAGTGGGAGGGAAGGGAGGAGCTATTTAACAGCTTTGCTGTGGTGCTCTTTGCCGCCTCCTGCTGACCAGGAGGTGAATATCCCATTAGTAATTAAGATGATCCGTGGACTCATCGTGTCATTAAAAAGAAAGAAGTAATCCTTACATCATTCATGCAGAAAACAATACTCAGCAGCTATATATTTAGTAGGACATACTTGTTAATTGATGGAGCCTATATATATAAACCTCTTCCTGTCAGTATGTAAGGGGGAACTCCCATATGTTTCCCTTGACTTGACATCTGGCCACGTCTTCCACATACACTTCACGATGTGACTCACAATTTTTAATGCAATTTTTTCTTTAGATTTTGAAGCAAAAGTTATTTGAATCAGAAACAAATTTTTGCTGCATCTTATGTGATTTGATCATTAATACAGATTAAAAATTGAAAGACGCAATGCCATTTTAATGATGTTTTTCATCTCCTAAGAATACTGCAGAAAATAACACACATAACACAATTAAAAATATATACATTATATACTTTAATTATAAGAAGTTAAATACATTAGTGTTTCCAAAATAAAAATTTAAATCTACAGAATCTGTGAACTTTTAGATGAAAGGCTTCTTTTTTCCAGCTCTTACTACTAAACATAAAATATCTGCATAACATTAAGACACCTACACACATTATACAATTTAGAATTAAGACTATCTGAAATTCTGTGCAAAATAGTCAATCGTGCCAGGTAGAGTACCAATAAGTGGGATGGAAATACAGACTGAGCAGGGATTACTAACTAATGTTGAGGCTGTGTTAATCACTGCCATTCTGGGAACAAGAACAGATCAAGTATATTCTAAAATGTTTAATTGCAATATAGATTATTACCTACTGACATGCTTGTGCTGCATTATGCACTCTATAAACACAATTTTCATCTTAGAGCAAATGTTGTTGATTGTAATTAGAGATCACATATCCCCTTTAATGCAAGCATTATGAAAAGCTCACATATTAATGCTGTAAAAGATCTAATTGAAGCTGTGTAGTATTAATGTTCCATGAATACACTATTAACATATGTATTAGCAACTTATATAATAAATAACTTAATAAATACAAGGCAACGTGAATACTTTAAAGGGATACTAAACCTAAATTGTTTCTTTCATGATTTAGATAGAGCGTACAATTTTAAGCAACTTTCTAATTTACTCCTATTATCAAATTTTCTTTGTTCTCTTGCTATCTTTATTTGAAAAGCAAGAATGTAAGCGTAGGAGCCAGCCCATTTTTTTTCCAGCATCTGGGTTGCACTTGCTGAATCCTTAGCTTAGATTCCTGTTTTTGTTTTCTTTCAAATAAAGATAGCAAGAGACCGAAGAAAAATCTATCTATCTGAATCATAAAAGAAAATATTTGGGTTTAGTATCCCTTTAATGAAGACTAGCAATTTGAAAATAAAATCAATCTATTCTGCTAGGCTTATCTCAGTTTGATTTTTAGCTAGAAAAGAGATCACGTAACAAACCGTTTGAGTTGTTGCTCAAAGTAGAAAGTGTGTATGTTAATAGATTGTATAAGCACAGATTAGTACACATTAAAACTGCAAAACTTTTTAAGTTATGCAAATGTGAATCTCTATTTCATAAGAATGAAGTTAAACATTTACACAAATGAAATAATAAACTTCTTGCAAAATAGTTACTTATCTTGCTCAGCTATCACTCATGAAGAGGCAGTATTCTTGATCTTTGATACATTATTACCATGAAAACACAGAAAAATTATAAATGAAATGCAAATGTCTAGTTGATATTAGCTCTGTGTATTCTAGGCTCATTTTAAAATTCTAAATCGATGTCCTCTAACTCAAGGAGGGCATGAATAAAAACCTTACATCTATTAGGTTGTGTGTGTGTGAATAAAAACCTTACATCTATTAGGTTGTGTGTGTGTGAATAAAAACCTTACATCTATTAGGTTGGGTGTGTGTCTTCAAATTAATGTCCCTGCTCTATGAACATAATTTAGTTTGGAACCTATATTTAATATACTGCAAATGTATTGTCTTAAAGCTTATATACCTGAAAAGAAATGGCCATGTCACTTACCTTATAATAACACTTATGCAGTATATTTTAATAGAACTCTAAAATCTGGTACTTTTTTAGGAATAATTTCAACCAAGACCCATGAGGACAAACCTGATTTCTTACAAAGATACAAAAAGACTACCACAGACAATATTTTACATCACAAGGAACTAACTGAGAATACAACTGTACATTTAAAGGGACAGTATACTATAAAATAGTTTTTCCCTTAATGTGTTTCCAATTACTTTTTTTTACCAGCTGCAGAGTATAAATGTTTGAGATTTGCTTTTTTAAGGCTTATTTGTGTATATGAATTAGCTGATTTTGTGTTTTGAAGCCACAACCAAATAAAATGGGTTAAGCTTGTAGGTATAATCAGATCTCATTACTTTATCACATTGTGTACATATACCTGCTTCTTTATCTTATATATGTCCATAAATCAATCACCAGTACTTGGAGAGAACAATGGAAAATTAAGATTTTATTATTTTAGCTCTTCTATAACCCACTGGGAGTGTAATTTCTTCTACTCGCTGTGTTAACCCAGCTTGGCCTTGAGGCCAAAAACTTTCAGGATGGGTGGAGATACCACAAGCTAAATAAAATATTTCAAATGCTAATATAAGGGTAATGGAAATACTTGTAAACTATTTAATACACTCAGGCAGGTAAAGGGGATCATTGGGAACAAATTAAAGGGGAGAAAATATTTGAGTAAACTTTCCCTTTAAGCTTGTCATTGACCTAGTCTATTTTTTCACTACTGTAACACAAACTAGAAGCAAGAATAGAATAGAACGTGTGAAGGTTTACAGTGATTTGAGACTACAGTGCAGACAACACATCTCACATTTTGTTTACAGTGAAAGCAAGACCTAAAGGATTACCGCTCTTTATATAGAAGATAAAGAACCAGCCATATATTTATTACTAAACATAAAATTTCCACAACATTAATACAGGGCAGGTGTCAGCAAAAACAGGTAGGATTTGGCCCAATAAATGTAATGATACAGAAAGGAATGGTAGTTATATAGCTAATGCTTAAATCATTAATGTAGAGAACTGGTTTTACAATTAGTATCAAAGTGTACAGCATCAAGCAAAAGCTTGCAGTATAAAGACCGCAGGGAGTACAGGGGCAAAAATGAATTTTTAAGGAATATTTTGCACTCTAGTTTGTAAAGGTAGCTGGAGTTTCCAATGCTGATCTAAACGGAAATAATAACATTTAATGTAAGACATGTCCTAGTAAAAGCAACATTTAAAATGGAAAGGAATTGTTCCAATACATAGAACATAAAAAGGGTATGCAAAGGCCCCTGTGTGAGAATTAGCAAAGCATGGCTTATAGTAAGGTGGTTTAACTAGTGTCACTGAGAATTGTAAACCTACAGTCAACATATAAATCAGCAAGTTCAATTTTAAAGTGTGGGAATGTTGTAAATTATAAAACAAATGAAACACTCAAAATGATTCTGTTTTGCTGCTATTAGTACTTATAGGGAAAATGTATTAAATAAAACCGCAGAGGAATCATTTTTGGTTGAGAACATGTACAGGTTTAGTGACACCAGCCCTGGTGTTATAAGCAGTACTGGGAATAAGTGTTATGGCTCAGAGCCCTCTCTCATACAATAACCCATTATTTTGCTTTGGCTCTACAGTGCCACCATTTTGAATAGTCCAAAGATAAACAATGAATTTAATGACAGAGAACTACCTGGATTGTTTAGCTAATCAAATGCTCTACCTCTGTGAGAAAGGTACATACTACATTTCCAAATACCTGTATAATAAGGGTCAAACAGCTTCTTAACTGATCTGTTATCACTGTGTAGCAATTAGCAGAGTTAAAGACATCTTCAGTATGCAACCACCTCCTGCATAAGGTAAACTGGACATTAATGGTCTCTTTATTAAAAAATAAGTACTTTTATTTCAATGAGTGTGTGCCTCACTTTACCAATAGCACAAAATATTAATGTTTAATGTCCCTTTAATGCTTTAACTTGCCCTGTTTTATTTATTGAATCCTAATGACTAGAACAAGAACGCTTGCTTACATTCTCTACCTACAAGCTTCAGTATAGATGTATTTATTTTTGTTCCCTTCCAAATGGATTCATTAAAACAAAATCTCATTTACCCAGTAATTATGATTTTTCTTTTCAACTGACCTTTACAGTTTAACTATATAATTATGGCCCTTTAATTTATGTAACAACAACAACAAAAACACACACACACACACTATATATATATATATATATATATATATATATATATATATATATATATATATTTAAATGATTATTAATAGATATCTCTTTCTCTAGAATTTAGTTCACTGCAGACAGTCACAATAATTATGAGATTCTTCTTTTCTTTATAGCTAAGCAACAAAATGTAGGACATCTATTCTTGTCGCTCATTTACTAAAGAATCCATATCACAGTGTGACAAGATGCCTTTCCCAGTACTGCTTATACGTTACTGAAGGATATATCATTTACATACATACATTTCTTCCACTTACGAACACAAATTCAAAATGGTTTTTTTTCTTATTGCAAACAAATTATTAAGTTACCCTATCTCTCCTTCCTGTAATGTAAAGGATATTTTTTTTAACCTAAGCTGGTTAATATTAATATCTAGAATAGATACAACAGACACTAAATTTCAAGTAAAATGAACAGTATTCACATCTATGAAAACTGAATACATGTTCTAATAATTACGCTGTTCTATAACTTACACAGAAACGTTTTACATTCATAAATATTGGAAGCCCACTGTATTAATTTGTGAGCTATGCCTTATAGTGAAGGCAATGAAAGGAATGTGTGTCCGTCAGATCCATTGTATCTGCAGTCTAGCTTCTCTTTTTACATATGGTATCAGTCTGTAAGCTTTGGCTTTGAATGTGGTATTGTATATTTAGATGAGGCAACACTGGTAAGGGTTTAAGGCTTGCTTGTTGCACTGGTAAACTCCTGGAATGATGAGCAGATTGTCTTGCTAGCTATCGCACATCTTCTGGCTCCATTTTGATGATTTTTCTTTCTGTGCTGTTTAAGGCTGCTTGTGAGTAATCTTTAAGCATTCCAAGACTATCTGCTGGTGATTAAGAAAACAATATATTAGCAAACATATACATTTAGGCTTAAATTATATATATATATATATATATATATTACTGGTGGAGATGGAAAAAATGACTTGTCCACTCAATGTTAAAAAAAGTCAAGTCAAAATTAAACTTTTATGATTCAGATACAGCAAACTATTTTAAACAACTTTCCAATTCACATGAAAGAGAGAGAGAAAAGAAAATGAGAGAGATAAGCTGACAGTCACAGCAACAATAGTTACATATACTAATTTCTATGTAAGCAATAGTGGCCGTATCATTTTCCTACACCTATTGTATGTAGACAGTTGTAATGTACGTCAAAATCAGAATTCTTTTATGACTGATTGATACGAGCATGCTGCAATGGTCACTGGGCAATCACTGGATACCTGAGGAGTGAAACAATCCAGTGATGCCCCCAAAAATCCAATGATGCCCTCCTCTCCCAGTAAATACTGTATCTACTGGAAAAAAAAAAGTTACATTTATTTTAATAAACTATACTTGTATTTTTTTAAATAAATTTTATTTTAATAAAGTGTTTTCTTTTGCGTTTTCTACCCCTGAATTGTATTTTTTGTCCTTGGTGATAAAAGGGTTAAATACCCGTAGGTGTCTAAATTCTAAAACTATAGATCTTTGTGTGGCAGTTTTGAATTGGGTGAAGGTTATTTAACTTACAGTCCAAGCACAGAAAATTTTAGCATTAAACCAATAATTCCAGATTTGTAGTATCTGGCCTATATTTGTTATAAATTACTTTGAAATAATACATTATTTTGGGAGGTATTTTCTTAAGCTACACTAGTTTTGGTAGAAATGGTTAAATGAAAACTGCAAAAAAAAATTACAGTATTACATTTCAACTTTTCTAGAGGCAGCTATTCCAGACAATTACACAGTGTTCCACCGCCTGAGACAAGATCGCAAGGGAGGCGGAGTTATGATCTGTGCAAAATCATCCTTAAATCCCAGACCAATATCAGTCCACAAAACCCAATCTTTTGAATGTGTAGCTGCCAGCCTCTCAATAGAGAGAGGATTCCGAATACTGCTAATATACAGACCCCCAGGAGATGGGAAGAGATTTTTTCAGGAACTCCCAGACCTTTTGGCTGGCTTAATCCTTGAACACCCCAGATGGCTTATATTAGGAGACTTCAACACTTGGATTGACAACACCCTATCCCTGATTGGGCAGGATCTCCTCAGCTTGATGAGTACACTCGACTTTACACAAATCGTCACCACTCCCACCCACAGAAAAGGTCATACACTTGATCTAGTGTTTCAGTCTGGACTACAGGGAGTGCAGAATTATTAGGCAAGTTGTATTTTTGAGGATTAATTTTATTATTGAACAACAACCATGTTCTCAATGAACCCAAAAAACTCATTAATATCAAAGCTGAATATTTTTGGAAGTAGTTTTTAGTTTGTTTTTAGTTTTAGCTATTTTAGGGGGATATCTGTGTGTGCAGGTGACTATTACTGTGCATAATTATTAGGCAACTTAACAAAAAACAAATATATACCCATTTCAATTGTTTATTTTTACCAGTGAAACCAATATAACATCTCAACATTCACAAATATACATTTCTGACATTCAAAAACAAAACAAAAACAAATCAGTGACCAATATAGCCACCTTTCTTTGCAAGGACACT
Organism: Bombina bombina; assembly: GCF_027579735.1. NCBI lineage: Eukaryota > Metazoa > Chordata > Amphibia > Anura > Bombinatoridae > Bombina > Bombina bombina. Next base: position 517,670,820 of record NC_069499.1, on the reverse strand, counting down.
CAAAAGCCTGCCATCCATGGATTCTGTCAGTGTTTTGATCTGTTCACCATCAACATTGCGTGCAGCAGCAACCACAGCCTCCCAGACACTGTTCAGAGAGGTGTACCGTTTTCCCTCCTTGTAAATCTCACATTTGATGATGGACCACAGGTTCTCAATGGGGTTCAGATCAGGTGAACAAGGAGGCCATGTCATTAGATTTTCTTCTTTTATACCCTTTCTTGCCAGTCATGCTGTGGAGTACTTGGACGCGTGTGATGGAGCATTGTCCTGCATGAAAATCATGTTTTTCTTGAAGGATGCAGACTTCTTCCTGTACCACTGCTTGAAGAAGGTGTCTTCCAGAAACTGGCAGTAGGACTGGGAGTTGAGCTTGACTCCATCCTCAACCCGAAAAGGCCCCACAAGCTCATCTTTGATGATACCAGCCCAAACCAGTACTCCACCTCCACCTTGCTGGCGTCTGAGTCGGACTGGAGCTCTCTGCCCTTTACCAATCCAGCCACGGGCCCATCCATCTGGCCCATCAAGACTCACTCTCATTTCATCAGTCCATAAAACCTTAGAAAAATCAGTCTTGAGATATTTCTTGGCCCAGTCTTGACGTTTCAGCTTGTGTGTCTTGTTCAGTGGTGGTCGTCTTTCAGCCTTTCTTACCTTGGCCATGTCTCTGAGTATTGCACACCTTGTGCTTTTGGGCCCTCCAGTGATGTTGCAGCTCTGAAATATGGCCAAACTGGTGGCAAGTGGCATCTTGGCAGCTGCACGCTTGACTTTTCTCAGTTCATGGGCAGTTATTTTGCGCCTTGGTTTTTCTACACGCTTCTTGCGACCCTGTTGACTATTTTGAATGAAACGCTTGATTGTTCGATGATCACGCTTCAGAAGCTTTGCAATTTTAAGAGTGCTGCATCCCTCTGCAAGATATCTCACTATTTTTGACTTTTCTGAGCCTGTCAAGTCCTTCTTTTGACCCATTTTGCCAAAGGAAAGGAAGTTGCCTAATAATTATGCACACCTGATATAGGGTGTTGATGTCATTAGACCACACCCCTTCTCATTACAGAGATGCACATCACCTAATATGTTTAATTGGTAGTAGGCTTTCGAGCCTATACAGCTTGGAGTAAGACAACATGCATAAAGAGGATGATGTGGTCAAAATACTCATTTGCCTAATAATTCTGCACTCCCTGTAGAAGTGTCACCAGTAACTGTAAACCCAGTTACCTGGTCAGACCACCACTCCATTCACTTCTCCATTGTATCACAATCAACCAGACACCAGCCTCAGAACCTGGTCTAAAACCGCTCATTAAAAGGGGTGACACCACTGGATGTAGCTTCACATATGGATCTAAGTGAACTAATGGGCACCTGCGAAGACCCCAGCTCCTTAGTCCGACTCTACAACAAAACCATGAGAGACATCCTAGAAAGCATTGCACCATCTCGCATACGCACTGTCCAAACCCACAACAATGCATCGTAGTTTGATAGCTCCATCAGAGAAATGAAAAGAACAGGACGTAAGCTCGAGAGAAAGTGGCGCAGAACACATGATCCAGAGGATAAAGCCGCTCTTACCAAACATCTAAATAAATATCAATCCAAGATAACTCAGAAAAAAATCTTCATTTTTATCACGCAAAATTGCACTCTCCCACAATAGACCCAGGCAACTGTTTCGCACAGTAGAAAGGCTCTGCAAACCAGCATGCATTCTTAGCCCCACCAACTTCTCAGGATAAATGTGAAGCATTTGCGAACTTCTTCAGAGACAAGATTTCCTCAATCCGAACAGCTATCACAGCAGGCCAAACAGTTACACACCAGAACCACTACAATGGAATGCCAGATTGCCCCAGTTTATGGTCCACTTTTACAAATGTGGATATAAAAGAAGTTAAAAACACCATACAAAAGTTGCACCCTACCCTGCTCCAACTCAGCTCATATCTGGATGCATTGAAACACTCGCCCCAGTCCTCACAAAAATAGTGCAGTGTTCACTAAAAACAGGAGACTTTCCAGATCCTCTAAAAGAAGCTGTGGTAAAACAAACTCCTAAAGAAACCTTTATTAGACACAGACTGTATGACTAATTACAGACCAGTATCCAACCTCCCATTTCTAGGGAAAATAATTGAAAAAGTAGTGGTAACTCAACTGGAAGCCCATCTATCACGCCTAAACATATTCGATCCTTTCCAGTCAGGCTTCAGATGCCGCCACAGCACTGAAACAGCGCTAGTCCGAGTGGTAAATGATCTCCTCATGGCAAGAGACAAAGGTGATTACTCCATCCTACTCCTCCGGGATCTCTCAGCGGCATTTGACACCATTGGCCATAGGATTCTAATAGAGCGCCTTCAGTACATCTGTGGTCTAGGAGGCACAGTCCTTAACTGGTTTAAATATTTTCTCTCTGGTAGATCACAGAGAGTAATATCAGGATCAAGCTCATCAGCACCAACAGAACTGGCCTGCGGAGTTCCACAAGGATCTATCCTGTCTCCCATGATATTCGCAATTTACTTACTACCACTGAGGGACATCATTAACCGACATGGCCTAAGGTATCATTGTTACGCTGATGACACACAACTCTACTTCTCCTTTGCTCCAGATACTACAGACCCAGCATGCCGCATAAACAGTTGCTTAACAGACCTCATAGAATGGATGAATGCTAGCTGTCTCAAAGTGAACCCGGACAAAACTCTTGGTGAGGGGACCCCGGGCATCAAAAATATCCCACGATCACCGAACTGGCCTGGAGCTTGGAGGCTCTGAACTCGTTAGTTCAGCAAATGTACGAAACCTCGGAGTGCTGATTGATGCTGGACTATCTTTTAAACAGCAGATTTCCTCCATAATAAAATCTGCCTACTTTCATCTGAAAAACATAACCAGGATACAACACTTAATTCCACCGGATGATATGCCAACATTAATCCATGCATTTGTATCCTCTAGGCTAGATTACTGCAATGCACTTTACTTGGGCCTCCCAAAAAAAGAACTCCATCGCCTTCAGACAGTACAAAACACAGCAGCCAGACTATTGACCAATCAAACTCGCTCCTGCCACATAACACCTGTTCTCCACTCCCTGCATTGGCTTCCAATTAAATGGCGAACATATTTTAAAATTGGCCTGCTGACCTTCAAAGCCTTAAACAACCAAAGCCCACAGTACCTGAAAGAGCTCCTGACACAATACATCCCATCCCGTTCACTTAGGTCAGCCAACACATCCCTCCTCTCAGTGCCAAGAATAAGGACAAACTCAGGCTCCAGAGCATTCTGCCACGCTGCCCCTACTTTCTGGAACTCTTTACCGTGCGCAATCAGAGAGGCACCGTCCTTACAGACTTTTAAAAAAAAGCTAAAGACCCACCTCTTCCATCAGGCATTCAGTCCGCTTAGCTGACCTTCAGAAACTCTTAACTTTTATGTCTTATGTTGGTATATTTGTAAAGTGCTTTGAGTCTCACAGGGAGAAAAGCGCTATATAAATCGCAAATTATTATTATTATTATATTATATAACTTATTGTTATTTAATGCACCCTTATAGGTATCACAAGAAAAGTCTGTTGGCCTGTTAAAAAATGGTATATAATATATATGGGTACACTTAACAAGACAGCTGATATTTATGGTGAAACCAACACAAAGCATTCTGGTCAAAATCTAAATGCGCATAGATGAATTACATCTTTGAATAGAAACATATTTGCAATATAAATGTATTGGCAAAAATGCTTCTAGTAAAAGTTATCACTGTTTTAGTGTTAACATTTTTCTCTACATATGCATGTGAGGCATAGCTAGATATTCTCAATGCACCAGCATTTTAAATAATGCAGCTGCTCAGAGGTGCCAGTGAGGCATGTATCATGTCAACAATTAACAAACTGATGGTACAAGCACCTCAGGCCCTCTGAGCAAGTGCTGTTTTAAAATGCTGGTGCACAGTGCATACTTAAATACACTTTTGAAACAGCTATAGCTTTTATTAGAAGCATTTTTGCTAATAGATGTATATTGCAAAAATACTGCTATTCAAAACTGAAATGCATCCATGTGGATTCCAATTTTGTCTGGAATGTCCCTTTAAACCCACTGCCATGCATAGCAATAAAAACTAATCACATTCTCACACCTGAAGATTGTGAGTTGGTCTCGCTGCTGGAGTAAAGCCTGCTTAGTTCATTACACATCTGCTTCCCTAAGTGTTGTTCTCCATCTGACATAACTTGCTGCAGTGGTCGACTCTGGTGGTTCGACATTCGAAGGTTCAGTGGCCTTTCACCTGCAACGCAAATAATCCCAATAAACATATGTATCAGGAGAGGACTGACCAGATATCCTTAATCACTTTAAAGTGATGGTAAATGAAAGAGTATGGAAGTCTCCTTGCAGAACCTATGTGACATCCTCATCTAAGTTGCTGTAATAACTTTTTAAAGTTGTGACTTTAGTTAAGTAATAATTATATTTTATTCTCCTATCATTCCTTGATTTTCCCTCCACCCATTTGCTTGTCTTTAGTGTACTGATGCATAGACCACTCTATAAATAGTAGGCAATGTACGCTCCTGAGAAAAACATATAGTTTTATTATATAATTATTGTGGGCTCACTGTCTGGCTGCAATGCACAAGCTGGCATAAATTCAAGTAAACAGTGAATCCGAAAATGAGTGCCAATTCACTATTTACAACCATGTCAAAGTCAGTGCCCTTCCAGCACCAGAGTTTCTTGAATTAAAAAGCAAAGATACATTTACTTTCAGAGAGCTGTGTGGCTAAGCAGGCGAATGGATGAGTGTGTCAAACGTATACACACACACACACACACACACCATTTACCATTTGGACACATGTATACATACACACACACACACAGTATATATATATATATATATATATATATATATACACACATACATACATACACACACACACACATATATATACATACACACACATATACAGAGTATATATATATATATATATATATATATATATATATATATATATATATATATATACATATACATAAACACACATATATACAGAGTATATATATATATATATATATATATATATATATACACACACACACACATATATATATATACACACATATATACATATATATATATATATATACACACATATATATATATACACACATATATATATATATATATATATACATATACATATATATATATATATATATATATATATATATATATATATATATATATATATATATATATATATATATATATATATACATATATATATATATATATATATATATATATACATATATATATATATATATATATATATATACATACATATATATATATATATATATATATATATATATATATATATATACACACACTGGAATACCCTTATCAGAGCTCCAGGTACCAAAGTTACCACTTTGGCTTGGAATCCATTGTTAAAGCTTTGCTCCTTTCCATGAAATAATGTGCACATATTTTGAGCACTATATCATTTCTCTCAAACATTTTTTATGGCCTGACTAAGCCTACGCACAACCTGCCTGGAAATGCCCCATTCTGCCCATAACATGCCCCTTTGTTTATAACGCTACTCCTATTGTTCAGTGCTCCGCCCACAACATACTGGTGGGCCATTGGCCACAAGCTGTTAACCTCCCACATCCTGCAAGTGTTGGGATGTATGCTATATGAATAACAGAGTTACAACACAACACTTATAGCACATATTCATTCACCTGAGCCTACCACAGTATGCTCTAATGGAAAGTAGCTTTGTTTCAATAAAGGATACAAAGAGAAAGAGGTACATTTGATAAGGAAAAGGAAAATTTGAAAGCTTTTGTTTGCATCTGAATCAAAAAAAGCATAGATTTGACTTCCATGTTCCTTTAACAAAGTTTTCTGATTCTGCACCACAAATTCAATGTAAAAGCAATCTGACAGTGGGACTAAATGCATTCAAAGATATATTGTAGAGGTTCCATTAGACATTTACAAAAATGTTTGTGTTAAAATGTATTGGTGCTAGAATAATAACTTTTACATATATTTGACTCACAGCCAATACAATTCTAGGCCTCTTGTTTGTAATGCATGCTATAAGTGCCAACGCCAAAACACATGGTACTTGGAGATTGCATAGTTGGAAAATCCATGACCACTGGCCAACTGCAATTTCAGCAAAAAATGCTTCTAACAGTATTTGAAATACAATGATGTGCATTTCATATGTTACCAATATCTGAGTCTTTAACTTTATTCATATTCAAAGATGTCCAATTCTATTTCGAAAAGATAGAATTCAGACTTTTATATGGATTAGTGCATATATTAAAGCTGAAAAAAATATAAAAAATTCACAGAAAGAGCACAAACCAATTTCATTTTCAGGATGTTCTCAAATATTTCAAAAGTAATTTATAAAATACATAATTAAATACATTAATTTTGCTTAAAAAAAAAGTGAATTATCCAAACTAAACAAATAAAATGGCAAAATATAAAGATATTTTACAATCAGATAATTACATCATTTGATAATATATGAAGGTTTTGGACAGATGTTATTTTATTTAAAAATAAAAAAAATCCTATTTTCATGTAAATTCATTGGGGAGGTTTTCAGTAAATAAAGACAAACAGAAATAAAATGGGCAATTTATGTAAGTGAATTTATTAAAACTCAATACATTTGTATTTCATGATTCAGATAGAGCATGCAATATAAAATAACTTTCTAATTTACTTCTATTATCACATTTTATTTCAGGAGCATGTACATGTCTGGAGCAATATATAGCTGCAGTTTTGCAAGAATGTTATCCATTTGCTAACATTCTTGCTAGATAATAGATGGCAGCACTGTTTCCTGCCAGGTAGTGCTCCAGACACCTCTTCAACAAAGAATACCATGGGAACAAAAACATTTTAATAAAAGAAGTGGAATTTAAAAAAAAAAAATTAAAAAATGCATGCACTGTTTGAATCACACAAAAAAAATTTTGGGTTTAATTTCCCTTTAAAGGGACAGTATACTGTAAAATAGTTTTTCCCTTAATGTGTTTACAATTGCTTTTTTTACCAACTGCAGAGTAAAAAATGTATGAAAATTAGCTTTTTAAGGTTTATTTCTGTATATTAAAGCTCTGATTTTGTGTTTTGAAGCCACAGCCTAATAAAATAGGTTGAGCTTGTAGGTATAATCAGATCTCATTACTGTATCACATTGTGCACATATACCTGCTTCTTTATCTTATATCTGTCCTTAAAACAATCACTAGTACTTTGAGAGAACAATGGAAAAACAAAATGTATGCTTACCTGATAAATTCCTTTCTCCTGTAGTGTGGTCAGTCCACGGGTCATCATTACTTCTGGGATATTAACTCCTCCCCAACAGGAAGTGCAAGAGGATTCACCCAGCAGAGCTGCTATATAGCTCCTCCCCTCTACGTCACCTCCAGTCATTCGACCAAGGACCAACGAGAAAGGAGAAGCCAAAGGGTGTAGTGGTGACTGGAGTATAAATCAAAAATTTTTTACCTGCCATAAAAAACAGGGCGGGCCGTGGACTGACCACACTACAGGAGAAAGGAATTTATCAGGTAAGCATAAATTTTGTTTTCTCCTGTTAAGTGTGGTCAGTCCACGGGTCATCATTACTTCTGGGATACCAATACCAAAGCTAAAGTACACAGATGACGGGAGGGACAGGCAGGCTCTTTATACGGAAGGAACCACTGCCTGAAGAACCTTTCTCCCAAAAACAGCCTCCGAAGAAGCAAAAGTATCAAATTTGTAAAATTTGGAAAAAGTATGAAGAGAAGACCAAGTTGCAGCCTTGCAAATCTGTTCAACAGAAGCCTCATTCTTAAAGGCCCAAGTGGAAGCCACAGCTCTAGTAGAATGTGCTGTAATTCTTTCAGGAGGCTGCTGTCCAGCAGTCTCATAGGCTAACCGAATTATGCTACGAAGCCAAAAAGAGAGAGAGGTAGCCGAAGCTTTTTGACCTCTCCTCTGACCAGAATAAACGACAAACAGGGAAGACGTTTGTCGAAAATCCTTAGTTGCCTGTAGATAAAATTTCAGGGCACGGACTACATCTAGATTGTGTAGCAGACGTTCCTTCTTCGAAGAAGGATTAGGACACAAAGATGGAACCACAATCTCTTGATTGATATTCCTGGTAGTGACCACCTTAGGTAGGAACCCAGGTTTAGTACGCAGAACTACCTTGTCTGAATGAAAAATCAGATAAGGAGAATCACAATGTAAAGCGGATAACTCAGAGACTCTTCGAGCCGAGGAAATCGCCATTAAAAATAGAACTTTCCAAGATAACAGCTTGATATCAATGGAATGAAGGGGTTCAAACGGAACACCCTGTAACACATTAAGAACTAAGTACAAACTCCATGGTGGAGCAACAGTTTTAAACACAGGCTTGATCCTAGCTAAAGCCTGACAAAAAGCTTGAACGTCCGGAACTTCTGACAGACGTTTGTGTAAAAGAATGGACAGAGCTGAAATCTGTCCCTTTAAGGAACTAGCGGATAAACCCTTTTCTAAACCTTCTTGTAGAAAAGACAATATCCTCAGAATCCTAACCTTACTCCATGAGTAACTCTTGGATTCGCACCAATATAAGAATTTGCGCCATATCTTATGGTAAATCTTTCTGGTAACAGGCTTCCTAGCCTGTATTAAGGTATCAATAACTGACTCAGAAAAACCACGTTTTGATAAAATCAAGCGTTCAATTTCCAAGCAGTCAGCTTCAGAGAAATTAGATTTTGATGTTTGAAGGGACCCTGGATCAGAAGGTCCTGTTTCAGAGGTAGAGACCAAGGTGGACAGGATGACATGTCCACTAGATCTGCATACCAAGTCCTGCGTGGCCATGCAGGCGCTATTAGAATCACTGATGCTCTCTCCTGTTTGATTCTGGCAATCAATCGAGGAAGCATCGGGAAGGGTGGAAACACATAAGCCATCCCGAAGGTCCAAGGTGCTGTCAAAGCATCTATCAGAACCGCTCCCGGATCCCTGGATCTGGACCCGTAACGAGGAAGCTTGGCATTCTGTCGAGACGCCATGAGATCTATCTCTGGTTTGCCCCAACGTCGAAGTATTTGGGCAAAGACCTCCGGATGAAGTTCCCACTCCCCCGGATGAAAAGTCTGACGACTTAAGAAATCCGCCTCCCAGTTCTCCACTCCCGGGATGTGGATTGCTGACAGGTGGCAAGAGTGAGACTCTGCCCAGCGAATTATCTTTGATACTTCCATCATTGCTAGGGAGCTTCTTGTCCCTCCCTGATGGTTGATGTAAGCTACAGTCGTGATGTTGTCCGACTGAAACCTGATGAACCCCCGAGTTGTTAACTGGGGCCAAGCCAGAAGGGCATTGAGAACTGCTCTCAATTCCAGAATGTTTATTGGTAGGAGACTCTCCTCCTGATTCCATTGTCCCTGAGCCTTCAGAGAATTCCAGACAGCGCCCCAACCTAGTAGGCTGGCGTCTGTTGTTACAATTGTCCAGTCCGGCCTGCTGAATGGCATCCCCCTGGACAGATGTGGCCGAGAAAGCCACCATAGAAGAGAATTTCTGGTCTATTGATCCAGATTCAGAGTAGGGGACAAGTCTGAGTAATCCCCATTCCACTGACTTAGCATGCACAATTGCAGCGGTCTGAGATGTAGGCGTGCAAAGGGTACTATGTCCATTGCCGCTACCATTAAGCCGATCACCTCCATGCATTGAGCTACTGACGGGTGTTGAATGGAATGAAGGACACGGCATGCATTTTGAAGCTTTGTTAACCTGTCTTCTGTCAGGTAAATCTTCATTTCTACAGAATCTATAAGAGTCCCCAAGAAGGGAACTCTTGTGAGTGGAAAGAGAGAACTCTTCTTTTCGTTCACCTTCCATCCATGCGACCTTAGAAATGCCAGTACTAACTCTGTATGAGACTTGGCAGTTTGAAAGCTTGAAGCTTGTATCAGAATGTCGTCTAGGTACGGAGCTACCGAAATTCCTCGCGGTCTTAGTACCACCAGAAGAGCACCCAGAACCTTTGTGAAGATTCTTGGAGCCGTAGCCAATCCGAATGGAAGAGCTACAAACTGGTAATGCCTGTCTAGAAAGGCAAACCTTAGATACCGGTAATGATCTTTGTGAATCGGTATGTGAAGGTAAGCATCCTTTAAATCCACTGTGGTCATGTACTGACCCTTTTGGATCATGGGTAAAATTGTCCGAATAGTTTCCATTTTGAACGATGGAACTCTTAGGAATTTGTTTAGGATCTTTAAATCCAAGATTGGCCTGAAAGTTCCCTCTTTTTTGGGAACCACAAACAGATTTGAGTAAAGCCCTTGTCCTTGTTCCGACCGCGGAACCGGATGGATCACTCCCATTAATAAAAGATCTTGTACGCAGCGTAGAAAACAGAATTTATGTTTACCTGATAAATTACTTTCTCCAACGGTGTGTCCGGTCCACGGCGTCATCCTTACTTGTGGGATATTCTCTTCCCCAACAGGAAATGGCAAAGAGCCCAGCAAAGCTGGTCACATGATCCCTCCTAGGCTCCGCCTTCCCCAGTCATTCGACCGACGTAAAGGAGGAATATTTGCATAGGAGAAATCATATGATACCGTGGTGACTGTAGTTAAAGAAAATAAATCATCAGACCTGATTAAAAAACCAGGGCGGGCCGTGGACCGGACACACCGTTGGAGAAAGTAATTTATCAGGTAAACATAAATTCTGTTTTCTCCAACATAGGTGTGTCCGGTCCACGGCGTCATCCTTACTTGTGGGAACCAATACCAAAGCTTTAGGACACGGATGATGGGAGGGAGCAAATCAGGTCACCTAGATGGAAGGCACCACGGTTTGCAAAACCTGTCTCCCAAAAATAGCCTCAGAAGAAGCAAAAGTATCAAATTTGTAAAATTTGGTAAAAGTGTGCAGTGAAGACCAAGTCGCTGCCTTAAATATCTGATCAACAGAAGCCTCGTTCTTAAAGGCCCATGTGGAAGCCACGGCCCTAGTGGAATGAGCTGTGATTCTTTCAGGAGGCTGCCGTCCGGCAGTCTCATAAGCCAATCTGATGATGCTTTTAAGCCAAAAAGATAGAGAGGTAGAAGTTGCTTTTTGACCTCTCCTTTTACCAGAATAAACAACAAACAAGGAAGATGTTTGACTGAAATCCTTTGTAGCATCTAAATAGAATTTTAGAGCACGGACAACGTCCAAATTGTGTAACAAACGTTCCTTCTATGAAACTGGATTCGGACACAAAGAAGGTACAACTATCTCCTGGTTAATATTTTTGTTGGAAACAACCTTCGGAAGAAAACCAGGCTCAGTACGTAAAAACCACCTTATCTGCATGGACCAGATAGGGCGGAGAACACTGCAGAGCAGATAACTCAGAAACTCTTCTAGCGGAAGAAACTGCAACCTAAAACAAAACTTTCCAAGATAATAACTTAATATCTACGGAATGTAAGGGTTCAAACGGAACCCCTTGAAAAACTGAAAGAACTAGATTAAGACTCCAGGGAAGAGTCAAAGGTCTGTAAACAGGCTTGATTCTAACCAGAGCCTGAACAAACGCTTAAACGTCTGGCACAGCTGCCAGCCTTTTGTGAAGTAAAACAGATAAAGCAGAGATCTGTCCCTTCAGAGAACTCGCAGAAAATCCTTTCTCCAAACCTTCTTGTAGAAAGGAAAGAATCTTAGGAATTTTTACCTTGTTCCATGGGAATCCTTTAGATTCACACCAACAGATATATTTTTTCCATATATTATGGTAAATTTTTCTAGTTACAGGCTTTCTAGCCTGAATAAGAGTATCTATTACAGAATCTGAAAACCCACGCTTTGATAAAAACAAGCGTTCAATCTCCAAGCAGTCAGTTGGAGGAAAACCAGATTCGGATGTTCGAATGGACCCTGAATAAGAAGGTCCTGTCTCAAAGGTAGCTTCCATGGTGGAGCCAATGACACATTCACCAGGTCTGCATACCAAGTCCTGCGTGGCCACACAGGAACTATCAAGGTCACCGAAGCCCCCTCCAGATTGATCCTGGCTACCAGCCTGGGAATGAGAGGAAACGGTGGGAATACAAAAGCTAGGTTGAAGATCCAAGGTGCTACTATTGTATCCAATAGAGTCGCCTTGGGATCCCTGGATTTGGACCCGTAACAAGGGACCATGAAGTTCTGACGAGAGGCCATCAGAACCATGTCTGGAATGCCCCATAATTGAGTTATTTGGGCAAAGATTTCCAGATGGAGTTCCCACTCCCCCGGATGCTCCTCCATCGCCAGGGAACTCCTTGTTACCCCCTGATGGTTGATATATGTAACAGTCGTCATGATGTCTGATTGAAACCTTATGAATTTGGCCTTTGCTAGTCGAGGCCAAGCTTTGAGAGCATTGAATATCGCTCTCAGTTCCATTATGTTTATCGGGAGAAGAGAGTCTTCCCGAAACCATAGACCCTGAGTTTTCAGGGGTTCCCAGACCGCGCCCCAGCCCACCAGACTGGCGTCGGTCGTGACAATGACCTATTCTGGTCTGCGGAAGCTCATTCCCTGTGACAGGTTGTCCAGGGTCAGCCACCAACGGAGTGAATCTCTGGTTATTTGATCTACTTGTATCGTCGGAGACAAGTCTGTATAATCCCCATTCCACTGTCTGAGCATGCACAGGTGCAATGGTCTTAGATGAATTCGTGCAAAAGGAACTATGTCCATTGCCGCAACCATCAAACCTATTACTTCCATGGACTGCGCTATGGAAGGAAGAAGAACAGAATGAAGTACCTGACAAGAGCTTAGAAGTTTTGATTTTCTGGCCTCTGTCAGAAAAACCTTCATTTCTAAGGAAACTATTATTGTTCCCAAGAAGGGAACTCTTGTTGACGGGGACAGAGAACTTTTTTCTATGTTCACTTTCCACCTGTGAGATCTGAGAAAGGCTAGGACAATGTCCGTATGAGCCCTTGCTTTTGACAGAGACGACACTTGAATCAGGATGTCGTCCACGTAAAGTACTACTGCAATGCCCCTTGGTCTTAGCACCGCTAGAAGGGACCCTAGTACCCTTGTGAAAGTCCTTGGAGCAGTGGCTAATCCGAATGGAAGTGCCACAGGTAATGCTTGTCCAGAAAGACGAACCTTAGGAACCGAAAATGTTCCTTGTGGATAGGAATACGTAGGTACGCATCCTTTAAGTCCACCGTGGTCATGAATTGACCTTCCTGGATGGTAGGAAGGATCGTTCGAATGGTTTCCATTTTGAATGATGAAACCATTAGAAACTTGTTTAGAATCCTGAGATCTAAAATAGGTCTGAATGTTCCCTCTTTTTTGGGAATTATGAACAGGTTGGAGTAAAAACCCATCCCTTGTTCTCCTAATGGAACAGGATGAATCACTCCCATGCTTAACAGGTCTTCTACACAGTGTAAGAATGCCTGTTCGAAGATAATTGAGACCCGTGGAACCTTCCCCTTGGGGGTAGTTCCCTGAATTCCAGGAGATAACCTTGAGAAACTATTTCTAGCGCCCAAGGATCCTGAACATCTCTTGCCCCAGCCTGAGCAAAGAGAGAAAGTCTGCCCCCCACCAGATCCTTCCCAGATCGGGGGCCAACACTTCATGCTGTTTTGGTAGCAGTGGCAGGTGACTTGGCCTGCTTACCCTTGTTCCAGCCTTGCATCGGCCTCCAGGCTGGCTTGGTTTGAGAAGTATTACCCTCTTGCTTAGAGGGTGTAGAATTTGAGGCTGGTCCGTTTCTGCGAAAGGGACGAAAATTTGGCTTCTTTTTAGCCTTAAAAGACCTATCCAGAGGAAGGGCGTGGCCCTTTCCCCCAGTGATGTCTGAAATAATCTCTTTCAAGTCAGGGCCAAACAGTGTTTTACCCTTGAAAGGGATGTTAAGCAAAAGCGCTCTGCGCGCCACGATAGCAAACCCTGAATTATTCGCCGCTAATCTTAGCTAATTGCAAAGCGGCATCTAAAATAAAAAAGAGTTAGCCAATTTAAGAGCTTGAACTCTGTCCAAAACCTCCTCGTACGAAGATTCTTTATTGAGCGACTTTTCTAGTTCTTCGAACCAGAAACACGCAGCTGTAGTGACAGGAACAATGCATGAAATTGGTTGTAGAAGGTAACCTTGCTGAACAAACATCTTTTTAAGCAAACCCTCTAACCTTTAATCCATAGGATCTTGAAAGCACAACTATCTTCTATAGGAATAGAAGTGCGTTTGTTTAGAGTAGAAACCGCCCCCTCGACCTTGGGGACTGTATGCTATAAGTCCTTTCTGGGGTCGACTATAGGAACTAATTTCTTAAATATAGGGGGAGGACAAAAGGTATGCCGGGCCTTTCCCACTCCTTATTTACTATGTCCGCCACCCGCTTGGGTATAGGAAAAACATCGGGGGGCACCGGAACCTCTAGGAACTTGTCCATCTTACCTAATTTCTCTGGAATGACCAAATTGTCACAATCATCCAGAGTAGATAATACCTCCTTAAGTAGTGCGTGGAGATGTTGAAATTTAAATTTAAAAGTTACAATATCAGGTTCTGCTTGTTGAGAAATTTTCCCTGAATCTGAAATTTCTCCCTCAGACAAAACCTCCCTCCTGGCCCCTTCAGATAGGTGTGAGGGTATGTCAGAACAGATATCATCAGCGTCCTCTTGCTCTTCAGTGTTTAAAACAGAGCAATCACGCTTTCTCTGATAAGTAGGCATTTTGGAAAAAATGCATGCAATAGAATTATCCATTACAGCCATTAATTGTTGTATGGTAATAAGTATTGGCGCACTAGATGTACTAGGGGCCTCTTGTGTGGGCAAAACTGGTGTAGACACAGAAGGGGATGATGCAGTACCATGCTTACTCCCCTCATTAGAGGAATCATCTTGGGCAATATCATATCTATGGCATTATTATCCCTACTTTGTTTGGACATTATGACACAAATATATCACATATATTTAAATGGGGAGACACATTGGCTTTCATACATATAGAACATCGTTATCTGATGGTTCAGACATGTTAAACAGGCTTAAAATAGTCAACAAAGCACAAAAAACGTTTTACAATAAAACCGTTACTGTCCCTTTAAATTTCAAACTGAACACACTTTATTACTGAATATGTGAAAAAGTATGAAGGAATTGTTCAAATTTCACCAAAATTTCACCACAGTAACTTAAAGCCTTAAAAGTATTGCACACCAAATTTGAAAGCTTTAACCCTTAAAATAACGGAACCGGAGCCGTTTTTACATTTAACCCCTATACAGTCCCAGGTATCTGCTTTGCTGAGACCCAACCAAGCCCAGAGGGGAATACGATACCAAATGATGCCTTCTATAAGCTTTTTCAGTGGTTCTTAGCTCCTCACACATGCATCTGCATGCCATGCTTTCCAAAAACAACTGCGCATTAGAGGCGCGAAAATGAGGCTCTGTCTATGACTAGAAAAGGCCCCCAGTGAAAAAGGTGTCCAATACAGTGCCTGCCGTTTTTATTAAAACAATCCCCAAGATTTAACAACTATTAAAAGTAATAATCTGCCAAATATACTTATTAAAGTAATCGTTTTAGCCCAGAAAAATGTCTACCAGTTTTTTAAGCCCTAATGAAGCCCTTTATTCTTTTACTTAAACTAAGAAAATGGCTTACCGGTTCCCATAGGGAAAATGACAGCTTCCAGCATTACCGAGTCTTGTTAGAAATGTGTCATACCTCAAGCAGCAAAAGTCTGCTCACTGTTTCCCCCAACTGAAGTTAATTCCTCTCAACAGTCCTGTGTGGAAACAGCCATCGATTTTAGTAACGGTTGCTAAAATCATTTTCCTCTTACAAACAGAAATCTTCATCTCTTTCCTGTTTCAGAGTAAATAGTACATACCAGCACTATTTTAAAATAACAAACTCTTGATTGAAGAATAAAAACTACATTTAAACACCAAAAAACTCTAAGCCATCTCCGTGGAGATGTTGCCTGTACAACGGCAAAGAGAATGACTGGGGAAGGCGGAGCCTAGGAGGGATCATGTGACCAGCTTTGCTGGGCTCTTTGCCATTTCCTGTTGGGGAAGAGAATATCCCACAAGTAAGGATGACGCCGTGGACCGGACACACCTATGTTGGAGAAACGCCTCTTTCTTTATTTGGTTTGTTGACAACCTTGACAGATGAAATCTCCCTCTTGGGGGAGAGGATTTGAAGTCCAGAAGGTATCCCTGAGATATGATCTCTAACGCCCAGGGATCCTGGACATCTCTTGCCCAAGCCTGGGCGAAGAGAGAAAGTCTGCCCCCCACTAGATCCGTTCCCGGATCGGGGGCCCTCGATTCATGCTGTCTTAGGGGCAGCAGCAGGTTTCCTGGCCTGCTTGCCCTTGTTCCAGGACTGGTTAGGTCTCCAGCCTTGTCTGTAGCGAGCAACAGCTCCTTCCTGTTTTGGTGCAGAGGAAGTTGATGCTGCTCCTGCTTTGAAATTACGAAAGGAACGAAAATTAGACTGTCTAGCCTTAGGTTTGGCTCTGTCTTGAGGCAGGGCATGGCCTTTACCTCCTGTAATGTCAGCGATAATTTCTTTCAACCCGGGCCCGAATAAGGTCTGCCCTTTGAAAGGAATATTAAGCAATTTAGATTTAGAAGTAACATCAGCTGACCAGGATTTTAGCCACAGTGCTCTGCGCGCCTGAATGGCGAATCCGGAATTCTTAGCCGTAAGTTTAGTTAAATGTACTACGGCATCCGAAATAAATGAGTTAGCTAACTTAAGGGCTTTAAGCTTGTGTGTAATCTCATCTAATGGAGCTGATTCAAGTGTCTCTTCCAGAGACTCAAACCAAAATGCTGCTGCAGCCGTGACAGGCGCAATGCATGCAAGAGGTTGCAATATAAAACCTTGTTGAACAAACATTTTCTTAAGGTAACCCTCTAACTTTTTATCCATTGGATCTGAAAAGGCACAGCTATCCTCCACCGGGATAGTGGTACGCTTAGCTAAAGTAGAAACTGCTCCCTCCACCTTAGGGACCGTTTGCCATAAGTCCCGTGTGGTGGCGTCTATTGGAAACATCTTTCTAAATATTGGAGGGGGTGAGAACGGCACACCGGGTCTATCCCACTCCTTAGTAACAATTTCAGTAAGTCTCTTAGGTATAGGAAAAACATCAGTACTCTACGGTACCGCAAAATATTTATCCAACCTACACATTTTCTCTGGTATTGCAACTGTGTTACAATCATTCAGAACCGCTAACACCTCCCCTAGTAATACACGGAGGTTTTCCAGTTTAAATTTAAAATTTGAAATATCTGAATCCAGTCTGTTTGGATCAGAACCGTCACCCGCAGAATGAAGCTCTCCGTCCTCATGTTCTGCAAATTGTGACGCAGTGTCTGACATGGCCCTAATATTATCAGCGCACTCTGTTCTCACCCCAGAGTGATCACGCTTACCTCTTAGTTCTGGTAATTTAGCCAAAACTTCAGTCATAACAGTAGCCATATCCTGTAATGTGATTTGTAATGGCCGCCCAGATGTACTCGGCGCTACAATATCACGCACCTCCCGAGCGGGAGATGCAGGTACTGACACGTGAGGCGAGTTAGTCGGCATAACTCTCCCCTCGTTGTTTGGTGAAATATGTTCAATTTGTACAGATTGACTTTTATTTAAAGTAGCATCAATACAGTTAGTACATAAATTTCTATTGGGCTCCACTTTGGCTTTAGCACATATAGCACAGATATCTTCCTCTGAATCAGACATGTTTAACACACTAGCAAATAAACTAGCAACTTGGAAATACTTTTCAAGTAATTTACTATAATATGAAAACGTACTGTGCCTATAAGAAGCACAGAAAAAGTTATGACAGTTGAAAATTGATAAACTGAAAAGTTATAGCATCAAATCTTTGTAAAAAACACACTTTTAGCAAAGGATTGCTCCCATTAGCAAAGGATAACTAACCCTGATAGCAGAAAAAAAATACAGAAATAAACGTTTTTTATCACAGTCAACTACAATCTCACAGCTCTGCTGTGAGTGATTACCTCCCTCAAAACAAGTTTTGAAGACCCCTGAGTTCTGTAGAGATGAACCGGATCATGCAGGGAAGACAATAAACTTCTGACTGAATTTTTTGATGCGTAGCAAAAGCGCCAAAAAAGGCCCCTCCCCCTCATACACAACAGTGAGAGAGATCAGTAAACTGTCATAAATTAAATAAAAACGACTGCCAAGTGGAAAAAATAGTGTCCAAAACATTTTTTCACCCAGTACCTCAGAAAATTAAACGATTTTACATGCCAGCAAAAAACGTTTAACATAAATAAATTAAGTGTTATTAAAAAGCCTGTTGCTAGTCCCTGCAAATTAGGCTAAAGTCTTATGCATACAGTATAATTCCAGTGAAGTGCCATTCCCCAGAATACTGAAGTGTAAAATATACATACATGACAGCCTGATACCAGTTGCTGCTACTGCATTTAAGGCTGAGTTTACATTATATCGGTATGGCAGAATTTTCTCATCAATTCCATTGTCAGAAAATAATAAGCTGCTACATACCTCTTGCAGATTAATCTGCCCGCTGTCCCCTGATCTGAAGTTTACCTCTCCTCAGATGGCTGAGAAACAGCAATATGATCTTAACTACGCCGGCTAAAATCATAGAAAAAACTCAGGTAGATTCTTCTTCAAATTCTACCAGAGAAGGAATAACACACTCCGGTGCTATTATAAAATAACAAACTTTTGATTGAAGGTATAAAACTAAGTATAATCACCACAGTCCTCTCACACATCCTATCTATTCGTTGGGTGCAAGAGAATGACTGGGGGTGACGTAGAGGGGAGGAGCTATATAGCAGCTCTGCTGGGTGAATCCTCTTGCACTTCCTGTTGGGGAGGAGTTAATATCCCAGAAGTAATGATGACCCGTGGACTGACCACACTTAACAGGAGAAATCAACATTTTATTACCTTCTCTCTGCTTTATCACACTGGGAGTGTAATTTCTTCTGCTGGCTGTGTTTACAAAGCTTATCTATAGCTGGTACGCGCGGCCACAAACTTTCAGAATAGGTGGGTATACCACATGCTAAATTAACAATTTCAAATGTCAATATAAGGGTAAAGGAGCTACTTGTAAACAATTTAATACACTCCAGCAGGTAAAGTGGATCATTGGGAACAAATTAAAGGGCAGACATTTTTTGAGTAAACTGTCCCTTTAAGTTCAAGTAATACCATATATCAGTGATGGCTAACCCTGGAACCCCTTTTGGAACTACATTTCCCATGATGCTCAACTACACTGCATAAGCATTTTGGGAAATAAAGTTTCAAAATATCTGGGGTGTCAAGCTTAGCCCTCACTGCCCTAGATCATCAAGCATACACAGCATTAATTAAACCATTTCTTTCATTGGAAAACATCTATATAGTGATGTTAAGTAACATGGGCCTCTATTATTTGACTATAGGTTGCCATTTCTCAGACTATAGTATTTACATATTGCACTCAAGAAGATGAAGGTGCCAAGTGGAATATATTTGTTACCTTGACCATCAGAGCTATCTGATGCCATGGCTGTCGGACTACTCTCCTCTGAGTTCTGTCTGTAAAGACCGGCAGAAAGACATCTTTCGGGATACTGTAGTCTTTCATACCCTGAGTTACGGTAAACTTCCATCTGTTTTGCCACCACTTTCTCTAACTGGACCTACAAATAATACAAGACATTATTTAAAAACAATTAAATGCATCTGCAAGGTAGAGTGCAGTTTTCAATTTCCATTAAATGACCAATTAAATCACACATTTCTAGTCCTAACATTAACCACAAAAAAAGTTATTGTAAAACTTAAGATACATCCATTAAATAATGGGGATATACAACCTGTTCTATCAAATAAGCTGTAAACGTTTTTAGGTTTGGGGTATAAGTTCTGATACAAGACACAACTAAAAGGGACAGTAAAGTCAAAAATAATGTTTTATAATTCGGATAAACTAAGCAATGTTACACAACTATCCAATTTATTTATAGCAATCAAATTTGCTTTATTCTCTTGGTATACTTTGTTGAAGAGTAGGCTCTGGAGCAGCAATGCACTGCTAGGAGCTAGCTAAATACATCCGGTGAGCCAATAACACGAGACATAAATGTGCAGCTACCAATCAACAGCTGGCTCCCAGTAGTATATTACTGCTCCTAAACCTATCTAGGTTTTGGTTTTCAACAAAAGATACCACGCAAACAAAGTAAATTGGAAAGTTGTTTAAAATTGCATGCTCTATCTGAATCATGTGTTTAATTTTAACTCTACCATCTCTTTAAATGAATTGCCTTCAGTGAGATCTGAACCTGGAGCACAGAGAATAAGAATAGTTTTAGCTCTCCCTTACGCAATCCTGCCAGTTTAATTCTTAATGACATCACAAAGAATTATGCAATATGAAGAACTCTGACATGTGAAGTATGTTAATTAACAAGCTCTATGCTGACATTTAGTATATCACGGTCAGTTAGTTGTCGCCATTGTGTGTCAGTCTACCTGAAATACATTCACTACTTTTTATTTAAAATTCAGAAAGTGTTTTGTGTGATGTAAAGATTAGCTGATTAGTCACTAACTTGCTTTCAGAGCTAGCTGCGTCTTTGATGAAGCAACCTGCTAAGAAGTTTTGTTTGTGGCTCTTAAACCCTTCAGGCTTCTTCTTTACAGTATATCTTAGTGATATAAAAAGAAATAATACAATTTCAAATGAATGTGGACAGCACAAAAGAAAACGTTTGTAATGATAGCACAATCTCATACCACTTGTAAAAAGATTTTCTCAGTGGGACGTATAGTGATGAGCGAAAGACATGATCTCATACTACATGCGCTGGGGCATAGAAGAGCTAATGATCTGCTTGGTATATGTGGGTTGGGTGTGTGCTCTGTGGGGGATCAAAGTGTGAAATAAATGGATGAATGCGAGATGCTTGGTTATGAATTCAAGTGGAAAACAGAGCAGTCGGGGGATGTAGTGTTAGAACATTCAGCTTTAATTAGAGAATACCACAATGATACCAGACAGTGAAGGTTCCGATGTGACAATGATTCAAAAGGAACTTAACTCTTTATCCATCCTTCTACAACTTAACCATCTTGCAATTTGAAATATCTCAACGGTGTCCAACTTTTATTGATTGATTGGTTTACTAGGAGGGCAGCTGAGCACATATTTGAAAGACTTTAAATTGAAATACAAATTACATACACTGTTTTTAAGGTACAAATAAACTTCAAATGAACAAATGACTATGTGCTATTGCAGTATCTGTTTTTTTACAGTCTGAGAAAGACACACGCACAAACACACACATATATAGGACCTCCTTATTCTTTTCCTGTAATATTTTCTTTGAAGCCTTGGCATCCATCTCTCCACTAATGTATCCACATCTGCTGCTTGAAAATGAATATTGCTATTTTCAGACCACACTGGTACACAACACAATATTCCTTTACTGGAAGTAATCCAGAATATCAGAATTGAGTAGTTTTAAAGCATTTAACTCTTGGATTATATTTCTACAGCACTGAGCACAACTTAATTACACAGTAATTAACGTTTCATAGTAGGATCACTTTGCTTTGCCATTAAGTCCTCAGCAAAAAAAACAGTGTGAAAGTAGAAACTTCCTGATGTGTAGTCATAGTTAGAGCAAATACTATGTAATATATTTGAGCTGTTTAGAATGGGAGGCTGTCTGCAAAGTCAGTTATCCCCTGCAGGTACTTATGTGCCAATGAGCCGTGGGTATGAGAAAGAGTTGCTAGCAACGTTGGTTTTAATTTCAGTTTTTTAAACCAAAAGTACAAAAATATTCAAAACGTATCAGACATAGAACTGAAGTTATCAAATATTAAAATCAGTTTTCACAGTTTGTCCCTATTCAAATAAATATTTAAAAACAGATCATTTGATACAATTCTTTCCTCGATAATGTGAATTTGGTGAACAGAGAGTAAATATAATGTACACTAACCTTCTCTTAACTCAGTTCATCACCTCTTTTTTCATCCCCTTGAACCCTCTTAGCATGTGAGCCTACGCGCCTAGCTGTAATGTACAGCACCTTCATGTGAGGTAATGTACAACAGCGCAGCCCATGACCTATTTGTTTCTTATAAATGCTACCTCTGCATATTATACCTATGTTATAGTGCTGCACAATCTGTTGTGGTCTACAAATAAATTATCATAATATAATAATAATAATCATTATTATTAATAACAATAATTTATGCCTGCTGCCTGTTCCTTGGTTAAAGGAACATTCAACTGAAAATGTAGTTCCCGATAAAAAGGTATAAATTATGAACTTTGGAGTGCATTTTGTGACCCTCCTACATTTTGCACGGTGTGTGCTTGATATGCGCAGGAGCTCATTTATACATGTAGCTATCTAGCAACAACAAAGGAGAAAATATAAACAATACACTCTATTCAGATCGTATGTCCAAATCCTAACAAAATGACAGTTTTAAAGCATTTATTTTATATGCAGATCTTTTGCAATACAGTTAGCAGTTTCTGATGCACATATAAAAAATGTCTTTATGTCCATTTAAAACAGACCCTGGCTTGGCTATAAATATACAGAGCATTGATAGGTAAACTGGGCACGTATGCCGTGTTTAATCTTCCCTTACAACATATTATTCTAGCCAATGCTTATACATAAACAAGGGATTCTGGTAACTGTACATCAGTTCCACATAATCCCTTGCAATCACTGTGCTGACCAATACACATCATGGCACACCCAGGTATTCTGTAAATGGTTTTCACCTGCAAACTGTGAACAGCTGCTTCCTCGCCTTTAGCTTTTGCCAGAACGAGCTGCTCCTTTAGCGCTTCCAACTGCTGGTGAAGTGATAGTAGCGTTTCCTGATATTCTGAGAAATTATCCTATGGTACAAACAAGGGGGTTGCGGTTATTAGTCACATTGTGCTAAATTGTGACATTTAACATACTTTTCCCTCATTGTTGCATATGATTTGACATTTTGTAACACACTTCTTAAAGGGACATGAAACCCAAAAATTTTCTTTCATGATTCAGATAGAGAATACAATTTCAAACAACTTTCCAATTTACTTCTATTATTTAATTTGCTTCTTTCTCTTGTTATCCTTTGCTGAAATGTTTATCTAGGCAAGTTCATGTGCAGCAGAGAACCTAGGTCTTAGCTGTTGATTGGTAGCTGCATATATAAACGGATTTTCATTGGCTCACCCATGTGTTCAGTTAGAAACCAGA
Organism: Bombina bombina; assembly: GCF_027579735.1. Taxonomy (NCBI): domain Eukaryota; kingdom Metazoa; phylum Chordata; class Amphibia; order Anura; family Bombinatoridae; genus Bombina; species Bombina bombina. Next base: position 517,647,380 of record NC_069499.1, on the reverse strand, counting down.
AGTGCATTGCTGCTCCTTCAACAAATGATACCAAGAGAATAAAACAGATTAGATAATAGAAGTAAATTAGAAAGTAGTTTAAATTGTATTCTCTATCTGAATCATGAAAGAAATGTTTTGGGCTTCATGTCCCTTTAATGAAGGAGCTAAAGTGAGATATCTTGTAATAAGAAGGAAATCACATAAAATTGGAAGCAAATTGTAAATGTTGGATACTGGCATTTCTGCTAATACATATCATTTATTAAAAGGAAACATAACAGGCATAGTACAATAAATGAATCTCAATTTGTTTTATATCAATCTGTTTAAATGCTGTAACATACAAAAATGTAATTTCAGGGCTCACTTCCAAGGCTTATTTTACATCTTTTAGTCACTCACCTACCAATTAGTTACAAACTTCTACATTTTGGTGGGGGAAAAATTGAATCACATAATATAAAAGATTTAGCTGAGAAGTATATAGCAAACAGATTGTAAGAATAGTTGCTGCCTGCAAACCTTACACATATGTAAATGCTTGCTCAGATTTTACTATTGCCTGGAATGGTCTGGCTCAACTAATACAGATGGAACAAATTTAAATAGACCACAAAAACACACAATTCTATACTTAATTATTTATTCAAAACAAAGATTAGCATGTGAATAAAATGAAGATGCATTTAAAAAATTATATTATTATATTATATAAAATAATGGGGGTCACTATGTTGTAACTTAGTTATCCTGGGTTAAAAAGCCCCCTTTATATATAAGATCTCCCCAGGTGAGGCTAATTGGAAACAGTTATAAATAATATGAAAAGTAAAATCTCAGAGGGTTTAGTGTCTGCTTAATGTACAGTAGTCCCTGCCTCAGTGCCTGGCTGCTAATTCCGGTCAGTCTGCAGTGATATGAACAGGGAACCCAGCGAGTGGTAGAACAAGAGTGCACAATGCAGCTGCAAGGTGAGACCCATATGACTCTGAATGAATTAAGGCAGGAGAGGAGCAGCAGAGAGAGTCTGAAGCAAACTAAAAGTAGAGGAGCAGTAGAGTGAGGCTGAAGCAAACTAAAGGGAGAGGTGAAGCAGAGCGAGTCTGAAGCAAACCAAATACGGACAGCTCCATCGACCAGTGTCAGGAATTGCGGCTCTAGCTGTAGGCTGCAGCATTGTGAATTAATGACATATCACTTTCTGTGCGACATGAATGTGCAAGAATGGAAAAAAAACATCCATGACAGCGCAGGAAATGTTTAAATAAACAAAAAACCAAACACATTATCTGGCAGCACCAAACATAAGGTATTTGTCTTATGCGTGAGATGAGGCTTCTGCCTATAAAGATTACAAGAGACAGATCTCTCTATCTGTTCCATGTCTTTGCTGCCATGTGGGAGAAGGATCGTCCACCCGCTGTGGATTTGCTGATTCGGGGGATGACTGAGAGTGCTTGGTCGGCCGATCGGAGTTGTCTGGCGGGGGTGTAGAAATTTACGCAGTGGTTGAGGTATTCAGGTCCGATGTTGTGTAGGGCCTTGAACGCATGGGTAAGGAGCTTGAAGATGATTCTCTTGTTGATGGGGAGCCAGTGAAGGTTCCTTAGGTGTTCGGTGATGTGGCATTGGAGAGGGATGTCAAGGATGAGTCTGGCTGAGGCGTTCTGGATACGTTGGAGTCGCTTTTAGAGTTTGATGGTGGAGCCGGCATAGAGTGCGTTGCCTTAGTCTAACCAGCTGCTGACGAGGGCGTGGGTGATTGTTTTCTTGGTTTCGGTAAGGATCCACTTGATGATTTTTCGTGGCAGGTGGAGAATGTGGAAGCATGTTAAAGTGGTGGCATTGATTTGTCGGTCCATGGAGAGTGAGGAGTCCAGGATGAAGCCTAGATTTCGTGCATGGTCTATGGGGTTGGAGGGTGACCAAGGGTTGTGGGCCATCAGGAGTCGTTCCATGCGGATTTATTGGGTCCGAGGAGGAAGACTTCGGTTTTGTCTGTGTTCAGTTTGAGCTGGTTGTCCTTCATCTAGGCAGCAACTTTTTTCTTTTGGCGGTAGTGGGATCTCGGGTGAGTGAGATGATTAACTGGGTGTCGTTGGCGTAGGAGACGATGTTGAGGTTGTGGCGTTGGACGATGGCGGCAAGAGGGGCCATGTAAATGTTGAAGAGGGTGGGGCTCAGCAAAGAGCCTTGCGGTACACCACAGTTGACTGGTGTGGGTTTGGAGGAGAAAGGCGGGAGTCTGACTTTTTGGGTCCTGCCCGTGAGGAAGGAGGTGATCCATTCCAGGGCTTTGCTGCGGATGCCAGCGTTGTGTAGGCGGGTGCGGAGGGTGTTGTGGTCTACAGTGTCGAAAGCTGCCGAGAGATCTAGGAGGATGAGGGCAGCGGTTTCTCCTCGGTCAAGCATGGTGCGGAGAAAATAATACCTGCTTCTAACAATTTATGGATCAGATTTTAAAACTGTATTTTCTATTTAAAAACTATTTTAATTGATTGCATCTTGTCTTCACCTATTTCTCTCTGCAATCTCTACTTGTTGTCTCCCGTCACAATCTATATTCCCATGTTGCTAGATGTAAATGCATCTCTTATGCTATACAGCTTGATGTATACTAATGCATAAACAAGTGAGAACATGCATCTTTTGCCAACAGGGTCATATTCCTCTGTAAACAGACACAGTGCTCAGTCTGCCAAATCTTCTTCCAAGCCAGCATCTATCTACAGTGTCAGATTTGCAAAATAAGATCTGGCAGTTATAAATACAGACACAAAACGTACTCATACAGCAGAGGCAGCGATACATTTTTGTTTACAAAGGAAATGTATTAAAGCTTCTGGATGGGTAAGTATATTTATAGATTACAAGTCAACTTTCATTTGCACCCTGTGGGAAAGTAGAACAGATATGCAGAAGAGTCTTAAAAAAACATTTAAAGGAACATGAAGCACAACATTGTATTTCACGATTCTGATAGGGCATGCATCTTCTATTATCAAATTTTCATTATCTTGGTATCATAAGCTAAGGAGTGTGCATGTGTCCGGAGCACTATATGGCAGCAGTTTTCCAAGAATGTTATCCATTTTCAAGAGCACTAGATGGCAGCACGATTCCCTACCATGTAGTGCTCCAGACAACTACCTAGGAATCTCTTCAACAAAAAATAGCAAGAGAAAAAAACATATGTGATAATAGAAGTAAATTAGGAAACATTTTAAAATTGTATGTTCTGTGTAAATCAGAATTTGATTTGGTTTTCCTATCCCTTTAAGCTCTTACAAGTGTTAAACTGCACAAATAAGGGACGCTTTTATACTGAGTATGACACTGAAAGCAATCTCATGTGCATTATTATGTTGATAGATTGCTCACTGGCAGCCAAAGTGGAGTACAGTGACAAACCACAAAAACATATAAACATAGCTTTTTTTCTAACAACAGCTTAGTTAAAGTCCAGAGCAGCACCACACTATTAGGAGTTGGCTAAACATATCTGCTGAGCCAATAAGAGGTATATAGGTGCATAGCAACCAATCACAACAAAGTTCCCAGTAGTGCATTGTTACTCCTGAGTCTAATCTACATGTGCTTTTAACAAAGGAAACCAAGATGATTAAAGGAATAGTGAACCCACATATTTTCTTTCATGATTCAGATAGAGAATGCAATTGTAAGCAACTTTCTAATTTACTTCTATTATCAAATTTTCTTCCTTCTCTTGGTATCTTTATTTGAAAAGCAGAAATGTATTTTTAAGAGCCGGACCATTTTTGGTTCAGAACCTGGGTTCACTTGCCGATTGGTCAGTTACATTTAGCCACCAATAAGCAAGTGCAACCTAGGTTCTGATCCAAAAATAGGCCGGCTCTTAAACATATATTTCTGCTTTTTAAATAAAGATACCAAGAGAAGGAAGAAAATTTGATAATAGGAGTAAATTAGAAAGTTGCTTAAAATTGCATGCTCTATCTTAATCAAGAAAGAAAAAAATGGGTTTACTATCCCTTTAAAGGGACATAAAACAAGTTGGGATAGAGACAAAATATATAATAATATGTACTTTAATTACTTTACCTGCAAATTTATACTGCAGTGCCTCATCATTAAACCTTTCTTTTAAGTTTCAGAA